>NW_019211457.1:12744335-12832046 GCF_002443255.2 Varroa destructor | reverse complement strand
TTTTTTTGAAGGCTTGTATCATATAATAGTAATATTTATGCTCAATACCACAATGACCAGGAAGGGAGGTTGAAGATCGTTAGTTTCCAGCAGTAAACTTCTACGATATGTTTAACACATTAGGGGCACACGATCTCTCCTGTTTGACTTGTCTGTTCTAGTCTTCATTTAATTTTTTTTTCTGAGCACCGCGCATAATCTACATATTGTCATCTGTTTTTAGGCAGACAATTCCATTCTAATAAACGCCTTTACGCTTTTGATTTTCTTGTTTCTTACACAATTGCCCTTAAAGAACGATCCGTTAGACAATACGTGCGCCATATTTTCATCATGCTAGCTAGGTAACCAGAACTCGACTACCACTATTATTGGATGTATACCAAACGCAAAAACATGAATACAATATATTTAGGAATGTAGTGCATATAATCATCTTAGAAAGGTATAATTACTTAAATCTCGAAAAAAAAAAAACTATATAATATTGAAGGAATTCTCAGTGGATGAGATAAGCACGGTATTTGAACCACAGATGAACATGGGACATTGGAATACAATGGCACATTTGCTAGATGGGAATAGGGATGATCGAAGTATATTTATCGCTAATGCGCATATGCAGGCTTGAGAGATGAAGATAATTTCCATATAAATACAGACTAGTTTCACTCAAACATTTAAATATTAAAAGGGCAAGGCCATAATAACATGGGCCGACGCGCTACAAATGTGGGTTAAAAGCTAAAAAATGTTTATTACTCGACTGTACGTGATAAACGGTGTGGTACTTTGGAGCATGCACTCCTCTGGCCTATAACCAACGCAATACATACAGAGGAGACAAGTTGAGTAAAATATATTTTAGTGCTTATTAATAATATAAGGAAAGATTATAATATTAATGAGGAGGATACCAAACGATACCAGAAGATACCACATATTACCTAGCATAATATCGAAATGATTAAACAGTAATAATATTATTATAACAACTTTACAAAAACGTAATAACAAATATAAGTTGAAATAGTTCCAAGATTGTCGTGTTCAGTCTGCATTTGGTGGCGTCAAATTTTTGATAATCTTTGCCTACTTACTGTGCTAGTCATATTTATGTTATTGCAATTGAACGCCGCTGTCACGGAAAACTGGAGAACTATTTGAGTATTTGATTGTGTAGAGAAATATACACAGCCACATATTATAAAGCAACAGGTATGGATAATGGCTGCGGAGGTGGCACACGCTCGATGAATGATTCTGAAGTTACTAAATTTTTAGAAATTAATATGAAATGAAAAAAAAAAAGTTATTTTTAGCATACGATGTCAAAGAGCGGTGCTAGAATCAAATACAATACGATCATATAGTAATGAAACGAAATAATATTTCTTCGAACTTATCGCACGCAAACGAGGCGTGGAAGAAAATTCATACGAAAAATTCCCCACTCAAGGAAGAAAGGGTTTTTTAAGCAAAAAACGTGGAACTTCGTTGACCTTTAAGACAAGTTTTTACTCAAAATAATCATAATGACAACAATAAGTAAAATTATTTATTATCACTAGTAATAGTTGAAATGGCGGCCAACACACACCAAAAGGAAAATAAGTCATGCCACCTTGTCAGGATCAGTAAGATCCGTACTCTTTAATGATCAATGTATATATACACGATATCAATCATTATATTTAAAAGACGATGACTATACTGATAATATGAGTAATAAAAATAATGTAAAACATGTCATAACTATCGTCATAATTACATAGATTATAACTACATTTGCATTAATTAACAAGAGCTGTGACATATGTACGAACCAAATAAATGATGTACATTTAAATAGAAAAACAAAGCGAGTTTTTATTTTTACTAAATGAAACTGAAGCTTCTACTCAGTCTTGTTGCTAAGCAAGGTAAAGGCACGCAACTGTTTTTGTGCATTTGCTGGTAACTGCGGTACGAAACAGCATCGGAAACCGAGACAAGTTCCCTCTAAAGGTGGACTGGTTAGGCCAATATCTGCAACAGAGACATGAATTGATACGGTTACAAAGTGACCTGAGACTCAGTTCAAGCATCCATCAAGAGAAACTATTAGAAGAATTGATATTCGTTATATTCTGACTCACCAACTGCGATAAAAAGTTAGTTAAGTTAAGTTAAACAACTTCTAGTACGAATATTACAGAAACAGTCTTTTCTGTTTTACTATTAACAAGTTAGTTTATAATTTGCAAATTCAGAGACGAAGGCAAATTTTATTTCAGAAGCGAACTATTTCGAAGGACCCTTTCTACAGCGAGCTTCGAATATGAAGTCATAAATGACTGAACGATACGTCAAAGAAGGCCTATTAAATAGCTCGCTGGGTTTCGCGCTATCCGTTAATGGCCAGCCGCGGTTAATCTCTTCTGTGGTTCATTTCTGTGAGGTGGAGCTGTCATGTACTGTTTAGGATGATATATGTGTCAAGGCTATTATGCAATGCCATATTAGCTACAGATGATAACACGATCATGACTAGAAAGCTGTGCAAACGGTTTAGATACGTTATTACCACACCAATGGCTCACATATCGGATTCTAGTATTGAACCTAGCTACTGCTTTTAGATAACGTTTTTCCTAACGAAACTTGTCTTTTTACTTACAAATAATTTCGTCTGAATTCTCCCGGGCTCATATCACAAACCGAATACGAATGTCTCTAACTAAACGGCACCATGAACGTTGTAGAGACCGGTGGGAATCCTGTGAGTTGCAGTTGCTCTTGGGGCTGACGGTATCTTTTCTAGAAAAGAGTGTACCACTTTTAGGCTTCGTGTACCAAACACGATATAATTATATTATGCATCTTATAAAATAACATATTTTTACTGGTAATGTAATTGTAAAATAGAGTTCGAGCCAGTAAGTTAGTGAAATTACAATCTCATGAGACGCGGTGGATGTAAACTGTGTTTATAGTACCGTTCCGCTAGAGCATGATCATATGTGTATATGTACAATTTTGTCAAACACGCTTCGCTGGGTTACGGCTTCGTGATAATTTAACTCATATAAGGAAGTCCAAATCGCTTAAAAACACACGCTACCTATCCTTTATTATATGTCCTAATAATTGAATTTAGTTATCAGCTAATCTTTTCGAGTTAGTATATCGTACATATATATATATATATATATCGTATATAACCGTTAAAGTTAAACCAATACAATTTTGTACTTGTTCAGGGATAATCGGGGACACTATCGGTAAACGCGATCCCGCATGCAAGCCGGCAATAGTAATAGCGATATAATAGTAATAATAATAATAATAGCAGTTTTCTTAGATGGAGGCGTTAAGTTTACAAAATTACAGAACAATTTCACTAAATGAAGTTATTTCGCATCTGAAGTATAACGATATTGAAGCACACAGCTGGTATCGAGCTATTTAACTTGGTCGGTAATGCAATTTGTAGAAGTTACTATAGAAAACATCGATGTCTAATTGTTATAACCATATGATGAATATTCACTTGCCGATTGTCTCATTCTAAAATGAGACCAGTTCGTCAAAGCGGGGGGTTCTCCTGCTGCTGGAATACATTTTAATTTTACCTACCGAGTCAATTTTGGTGTTGTAGTTTTCCACAGAAAACTTTTTCCTAACGCCTAGATCTCAGAGGAAGCAACGCTTAAAAGTGTTTATTTTAAATCTAACATTGTTTACATAATTAGACCATTACAACGGCTACAGGTAACTGGTTTAATTTAACACTTTACACATTGCGTTCGCGTGTGTTCAGCAATACTAATCTTATAAATTCAGAAGGAATAAAAAAATATCCTTACTTTTCTGTCTAAGACCAACCAGAAACGTATTGAATCTTATTTCATTGAGCTTCTATTTGTTTCATCGAACGCTCAATGCCGTTGAACACGGTTTAGTGGGTCACGAGCTAAATTGACGTAAGAAGTGCCTGGCGAAATATATATTCTGTTATTGTGTATTATATAGACAGCATCGAAATAACAGAAATAACAGTTCTTGGCAAGCCGAGCCACGTTAGAAAGGGGACGATTACTTCACCATTTTACTTTTACTTATATAACTAATTAAATGTGATAACAAAATATAGTAAGATGCACCTTTCCGATAAAAAATTATTCAAGATGGGTAAATAAATAAGATCTTGCTTCATATTCTATTGAGCTTCTGTTTACTTTGCAAGCTTTATTATTATATTTGCAAGTAACAGTGAAACGAATTGACTGAACCACGACTGTACCAGCGATTGACATAAATCATCGTTGAAAACTACACCCGGAGCAAATAATTTGTGGTCGAGTGGTAAGCTTTTGCTTTGTGCTTTCAGGCTTGTGATCTTCGCTTAGGCCAGTCTCACTAGCTACAATATACAGGTCAGACCACTTATGGTAGTTTTAATTTACTCAGTTTACTTAATTTTCTGTAACGGCTAGTTTTTCCTAAGACCGTTGGCCGTTGTGGGGTGCTGTACCCAAAGCGTCACTTATTATTGACAAGGCTGCATTTATGTCGAATTTGTTTTGAATATGACGCGGATTGGTATACAATGCTTATTATAATGTTTCATATAAGCACAGTTGTACATAATGTGCTGGTTAACGCACCAATATCCGCTCTCTCGGCGCGAAGGAAGAAATAGCATACTTAATGTGACACTGTTTTAAGCGCGCGATACTTCGTTTTTTTTTCTGTTCAGGTGAATGAAGAGTGAAAAGGTTCAGGTAATTTATATACTGTGTTTGCGTAATAAATGCTATTTATCTATATTACACCTGGAGGCAAACCAGGCTATCTTCAAACTCCCAGAAGGCAATTTGAAGCAGATTTGCAGGGATATGATTTAGATATTATAAAATTGTTTAGAATAATAGATACATCTTGATTATGGATCAGTGACATAATTAGGATCCACCTAATATGACATAAAATGACATAAACCGCAAATCAATAATTAAAATTAAAGTTAGCTGTTCTATCGGCCAGACCGATTGCCAACTCTACGGACTACTATAATATATACATAAAAGTGTTCAAATCTGTTAGCCTTAAACCTTTTTATAGTCCCGACTTATTTTGTTAACAAGATCATATGGTCATAGAATGCTGCTCTGACAAACTTATTCTCTCTTCACGTAATCATTTATTGCGAGGCCATAATCCTGAAAGAGCCATTTATCTACACATGAATAGATACCGATATGATACTATCTAATATGGGCCCAGGACTATGTAGGGCGATCTATAATACTAACAATTTTGGAGTACGAACGATATAAAGGTGGGCACGCTTTCTAATGCAATATATTGTATAATATCTTGTGGTTAGTTTGCGATTTCGATTGATCTCATTCTCTTTTGGGGGCATAGAAAACAATGTCTAATTCCATAAAAGCAGCTTTTGAATTAATTGTTTACAGATCCTATATGGTACATGGTGACATTATTTCAATACATAATATTCTATTTGTTGTTCGGACGTTTTGACTCAAGAATAGCATAAAATATTTAGAAATAGATAACCAGCTTCGTTAATTGAGTTTTATTCAATTACTTTATGTCCGACTGACTAGCCTATGCACCCAACGAGTGCTTTTCGATATGTCGAGGGTTTTACACAGAGACTTCCAAGCTCAAAATCAAATCAACCATCTATAAATTTGTCTCTCGCTCCTCCAAGTGGTATTTCCTCCCTCAAATGGCCTGATGTTGCGCATATTATATATCTTATAGGAAATAGCAGGTTTCGACCTGCTTTAAGATGCTGTAGGAGAAATATACAAGCTAAAAGTGACCCATATGGTTTTTGAAGTATGCCCAAAAGCTTCCAAGCGTAGACTATTTCAACAAGCAGGTTCTAATTTTTCTACGTATGTATAACCTCTCAGAGTATCCAGTTTCTGATTATCTCCTCTAACTAGCGTGTTTTTATGGCAAAAAATTTATGCGTACGTTTCTGTGTGACCGTACCATATCTGGGCGTGGAATACAGCACAACGTCAGTACCATAACACCACCTACAACGAAGGTGAATCTGTACAGTATTGTTTTCCATAATATTTATGTTGTGTAATATAGTATATAAATTTAGCTTCATGGCTTCAATTAAGGGAGTACCAAGCATGCAGACAGATTATAAACACTTGTGGTTAAGTTATTCGTGTACAAATTACCGAGATAAATCACCCCCTGTAGAGCTCTATCTTATTTTAACAGTATACCTAGATTATCGCATTGTGTAATATTTGCAGTGGGTCGTACGGTCATATGCGACCTTTTCGATCGCGAGGCACAAGTTTTGGAATAAATATGACAGGACTTCAACCCAGTCAACTGCTGGTGTTTTGAAATCAGTTCTTTGATAGCGACGTCTTTAGCCAGCCCGGCCGATCATGAAGTTATTAAGTGAAAAATTCCAGGAACGAATTATTTTTTCTAACTTCTATTTCTAGATATGTAAAGGAATGGTGAAGTTGATTTTTCTTCATGTTCATAAATGCATGAAGATGAAGCTCACCTGTAGCGCACCCGGCTGCCGGAGCAAACGCCATCTGCAAAGCTTAATTGATTCTTAATTTACGGACTTGGCACGTTTCAGTGGCAATCAAAGAAACCTCGGGACTGTTTTCGGGCTATGACTATTTATTAGTGTACCGCTTGTGCAAGTGCCCCTCTAGCTGCCTTCGGCGATGTTTATTTCCTGAAAGGTTTGCTAATAGGAAAGCATACATTGATTTGCTGAAGGCCAAAGGTCCGAACCACAGAAACACTATTGGGCGCTAAGTTTAAAGCTTGTCGTTAAATCGATAACTTAAAAACATAATTTCTCTATCATACATTAAATATAAAAACCGTTCTATGTTCTTACAATATACTTCGTATTTACTTAGCCGTAATATACTGAGAGTAACGACTGTATTATTCTTCTGATACATATACCTCGATTATAGCGTATTCAATGGACGGGCCTTTAAGTGCACCAGAACTATTTGTGCTTGCAGGATCGCGTAGGGCTACCGGGAGAAACTTTCAACCATAGAGACCTCGGTTCCAGCCTAACGGGGCACTTTTAAATTTACGAAATTCTATCGAGGAAGCGATTATTCGGTACTAATAATGACAGTGATACGAGACATGAACTTTGCAATTATACATAACATTTATCATAAGTATACATACCATTGGTCTATAATTCTTGAGCAAATTGCGTTGTTTTTATGCTCGCTTCGGTTTTTGAGCCGCCCGTAATGCATCGAAAAGGCACTAAAAGCCGGTTAATAAAATAAACACAATACTGGTCAATAACAATAATGTAATAAGGAAGCCCTTAGTGCCTAAGCAGAGAACACACTGAGAGCCAATATGAGAAGACGAAACAGGACTTTTCTTTTAAAGTAAAGAAACTTACTCTAGAATTAGCCTGGTCAAACCAGCTGAAGAAAATATTAAGATTAACGCATTCAGAAAAATATGCTATGAGGCAACGAATACAAAACTAAGGTTAAGGCTAGTTAACCCACAACGACTGAAAGAATAAGATTACTTGTTACAGTGCAGCCAAATGGAAACGCGCCTTCTTTCGACCAACCGTTACAAGGTTTAACAAAAAATGCTAAATTCAAATTTTTATTATGATGAAAGATTATAGTCTGTGGAGTACCTGAGCCTAATTACAAAAGATGATATAGCAGAGGACTTAAATGACTGGAAAATTTAGAGTAGATGATCTGATTGGTCCACGGTAAAGACATAGCATCACTCTCGTAAATAACGATCGGTAGACGCTTGAAACACGGCTAATCGCTTCATAAATTCCGATTGAAAAATGGTTGTTGTGTCCGACTTCATAGTAATTCAGTACTATCTCCTGCTGCGCCTCTAATGTCAAGGGTCGGGACATGACATCCAAATGGTTGCTGAAACGAGCAGATTAATGAGAACAAGTACCGCAAACGCAAAGCCTTGAAATAAGTTGCGAGGGTATGTGAAGACCCGAGGAAATGTTACAATTACACAAACACGTATACTGCTAGCTTTCCCACATGCCCTGCGTACAGAAAACAACTTAGAAGTCTCGGATCAGCGGTCAGTCCGAAGCACTTCAAGCTCAACGAACATTATCTTGAATACAGTTCCGCGTGAATATAGTCACCAGAGAAAAGAGGTTAGACACGGAAAGACAAATAATAAAGCCCGGCTCACCAGAGACTCGCAGAACTGTTTAGCTTTTCTAGATTTTTAAAAGATCTGAAAGACTGACGGTCAAAAACTTTAGTATAAATTATGCTTAACAAAATAGAAATTTTCCAGACAAGCAATGACAGAAGCAGAAAGTAAAAGGATCTTGTGGACAAGAACAACTAGACGAGAGTTAAATGTCTACCTTTTTGAGTGAACCCAATAGTACCGTAGCCAAACGTGTTATGATATATTGACTTAGCACAGCGATACGGACACGGCTATCTGGGTGTGCACAAGAAATGTACTTAGAACTAATAATAAAAGAAGCAGAGGCTAAGGTGTAAGAGGACGACTTATGAAGTGATTAGAATGATCAACCTCGTTGGGTTGAATGAACAAGCTCAATATGGGGAAGAGCTCGTCCGAAAAGGGGCTGACTTTAGCAGGCTGACTTCGGCACCACTTTTTACCAGTAAGCTCAGCCGCCAACACTGAACCCGACACGCAATTTTCAATCCTACTTGATAAACAAGTTAAATTGATCAGACCTTTTTTTAGCTTGTTCATATGTACCATGCTGATGTAGTTGGAGTTCCGGCGTCGCTGTAAACTATAAATAAAAGTTGAGTCGAGTGATTTCTCAGTGCGGAGAAATAACTTTTAGGCTTTTCATCGAGCCATATAAAGCCATCATTAATAGATAAAATGCTTTTCTAGTGACATAATTCCATTATACAAAATATGTCTTCATTTGAATAATTATGACCGCTTGCGTCTAGTGAATAGTAGATGCGAAGCTTACATTATGAATTATAGTCAAAGCACAATTAAATAAAGGTCAAAAAAGCAATTCTATATTCTATACTAACCTATTTAATATCAGCTGATCGACTGATCTGTCCAATTAACATTTATGGTTTCCAATACAACGTACGCAGATTTCAGTTATGCTGAACACCTGAATTGTGATACTAGTGGTCTATGACGTTTGTTACTCTCGGCAGGGGCCCATGATTTGACCCACCGGTGCGACAAGAACGCGTATTGCGGCCATAGCTAAACAGGGGATTCAGTGAGCCAGTAAACAAGCCTGATTTCTTTACTGCTAACAACTCCTAAGCCAGAGACAGGAGCAAAATTTTCCCTTCATAGCACGCTGTCTTCGAACACAGAGATATATGTAGATTTATATTTGTGTACGCACGTCCTTCAGATAAATTTAATTAATAGGCATGAAAGCTATCGCTCGCGGATATGATATTCACCTTTGTTTAAGCGGTTACCTCGGGGGCGCCTGAGATACTTCCCTAGTGGTGCTGAAAGATATCTGTTGGTCTCCGTTTGCCTGACTGGGTTCACTAGCATTCAGCATAAAGCCTTTTTTTAGTGCTAACTTCGTCTGCGTTATTAACAGTTTGGAATTATGAATATAAGCGAATATATCTAGTCGAGATGACTTCTGCAACATTTGGAACCATGGACGTAGTCGTAAGCCCATTAGTATTACTGGTAGTAGGTTGAGAGGCACACGGTATTTATAAACATGCTAAGGTTGCACGAACAGCAACACGAAGGGCGCAGTGTTTGTAGCTGTAGTAGTGATTTGCCAGAGACAGACACTTCATTTAGGCCCAATCCTAGTTTTATCGGGTTCTGCATCAGTCGGGTTTCTGATTATCGAAATGGCTGATTAGATTTCATTTTACCTCTCTGTAGCTTTGACGGAATGAACATTCATATCTTCGAGGCATTGAAGTATTAAGCATTAACTTCTCTATGTTCTGTCTCCCGTAGACAGCTCACTAGGGTGTCGGGCGGCAGCCTGGTTTGACTATTTAGTTTTAACGCACTCCCATAGACTTTAAAATCATTTACATAAGGGCTATTGACAGACCACCTAGTCCCAAAAAAAACCAGTCTAAACAAAATATTTTTTCTGCTTAGTTGGCGTTCTACATTAGTTAACTGTAAGGTTCCGCGATGCAAGTGACGAAACTGCTGTTATCACCAAGTAATCACCGATTCTTTCAAAAAAAGGTTTCACACATTTCGAAGTTTATGGGTTGATAATAATTATTAACACAGAAATGACTATAGGATAGCATATTTATTTATAATAGTCACTTGTACCTCAGCGATAAAAAAATATCACAGAAACAACTGTAAAGCCAGTGCCTAAACACACACACAAGCAAATTTTTGTGAAAATTAGGAGTATGGAACACCTTTAAAATATGATTTTTTGTAAAGCAGAAATCTACTGTTTTCACTAGGGCAGTTTTCCCATTTTTTGTTCAAGGGACACGCCAATATTACCTAAGTAGAAGCGCTGAACATCTAAGTATTCTAATTTTATGGTGGCTTTACTTGCTAGATATTATAAGAAACAATGTGACTGTAACACAAACGTAGTAACAAAATAGAACAATTTTATCGTTTGTGCCAGAAATTTTGCTTCTATGAACTTTGCACTACTTTACGCAGCGGTCGACCCGAACAACAACGAATTGAGAAAAGGAAAACTCAGGTGTCACTTAGCTAGATGGGACGCATGAAGGCGTGCTTCTATCGCCATGCGTGTCTATTTGCGTATTTGTAAGGTTGCTAAAACCGTTTTATCATTTTGTGGAAACATTTTGCACTATTTTCACTGCTGCCGGACAATGCTTCAGTAGTTCAGCGACCACGTAAAATCATTCTGGCAGTAAAAAGGGGTTTCAAAGTAGGATAACGTGTCCTGTAAAAACAGATTACCGGACGCAACAGATTTGCGTCATTCTAGAATAACAGCTTTTTGTATCGAAAGTAGCGATGTTGACATTGGACGGTCCACCGCTGCTATGCAGTAATTGCCGCTAAGTTACAAGTGTTCTTTTTTCAAATGTGTTATAGTTTCTACATCCTGATGGATATATCCTTCAAAAACAAACATCGTATTGAGTCAAACGTACAATAATTCGTTAGACGTTTTATCCAAAGAAAAGAGGAATCTTGAGCTCGTCCGATTCGAGTCATTTGTCTGTGAACTTGGTAGACTCCCTGTACTCATAGACATCCTCGGCCAGTGTTTTTTAAAACTCTACATTGAACTTTGATAGAAACAATGCAACATTTATTTTCATCAAATTCTATTTGGAGGCAAAATCTCATATCAAGCTATATGTAATAAATATATCATGGTCGCACTTTGGTGCAAATCTGAAAGCGTGTAAGTTTGGTCGATAATAAAGTTACATTAGGTTTCAGTTATATTTGTTGTGTGGAATCTATCATTCGCATCCTAACTTTTATCTTGGAGTAAAAGGCAATAGCCTCAAATGAGTTCCTTCAGTGTATGACAACCAAAGAGACAAAATCTTTAAAGAACAATAATCATACGCTTTCCTCTTTGTGCCTACAATCTAGTTTAACGCATTTCCTAATTGACGTTTTTAACAGTTTGCTTCCAGTTATGCTATGACCTAAATATTAGGCCGCGAATGATTTATGATATGGTCAATTTTCATTCATTCGTTCATTTTTTAAAAAGATGCAATGGTAGACGAACACATGCAGTAGCGCCGGCCGACGAAACGATACGAAGGTACACATCAGCGATTTACGGCCTTCATATAAAACTGAAGACTATTTGTTATAGAAGCCTACCCTCTATCGAGTCAAAAATTATGCTGAACTTACTATTTTCCAGTTAACGAAACCTTAATCAATTATTAAAGGAACTGCTTTTATTTCGTTAAAGTAAACGTCATACGAGCGGCAGCTGTATATTTTAATGATATGTTCTTTGATACCTTTCCATTGTTGTTGAAGCTAGACAAGTGTTCCAACTGTAGTAAACATTCCCGAATCGTACTGTAGTTTGACTCCTGCTTAATATTCAGTTACCTAAGTTTTCGATCATTTGCTTTAAACAAGTCCTTACTGCTGTCGCAAACGTATATGATTAAACCTTAAATGGATACATTGGTTTGAATACGTGCTTCATCCGTTGAGAAATTACGATCTGGGTCTCTGGGACGATCTGGGAATTATTATATTGGGATCTGTCAATTCCCATTAACATCACGTAACCGTGGATGCTGAAGAATATCAGGAACTATTTTTACTCTCCTAATTTTATCTGCATAGATAAACGGTAGATAATGCGCCAACCCGGATATATCCGCCACTGCCCATCCATATAATCCCCTTCCACCTTCCTTTGGCAGCTTAATATTACCACCCGATACTTTACATATTGGTCAAGTCAAAGTTCTTAGAAAACCTCTCACACCGACGAATGTACATGACGTCTCCTGCTACACTTAGACCTAATGATAGTATGAATACGACTCTTACGTCGTATACATATATATATATATATATTCTCGCCATATTTTGACCAAGTACCTATGCCTAGAAGTCCTATGATCAAGCTCACTGGATGCAAATTAGAGCAAAAATGGCTTTAACTTAATGATTCCTGAAATTACTAAACATAAAGGCTGATATTGCCACGGGTATGCTACGTCGGTGACTGACGTGTTGAGAAATAAGAGTCACCAGTCTTCACACTTATACTATATATACATATATATATATATATATATATATATATATCATGTATCAAAAAAATATAATCAAAATAACGACTTTACTAGGTCAACTGTCAGACTTCGAGGGGTATTTGGAAGATATGACTTAGTTCGTTGGATGACTTCTACAGTCGCTAAGCTGTAAGCGGGTGTGGCAAAGCTGAGCGTCCACGATTCTCATAAAGGCACGCTACAGTGAACGTAAGCTAAAGCTCGACTTTCCCGATAGGCTGAAGCTAGCTAAATCTCATCTTTGTTCCATACTGGATGATGATTCGTCCGTATGATTATCTCGATAAAGTTAGGCACTCCATTGTGTGAGCATTTCGAGTGTGCTATCCGTGTCGCCGGTCCATTTCCTGAGCTGCTCCAAGAGGCCGGATCGAATAGCAAGAAATGAGATAATTCAGAGGATAGTTAACCCAAAAAGTTTGCCAATAAGTAGCGAAAGCCAGCCGGCTGATTATATTATTGTGATTCGTTTAATCTACTAATAACTAACGAAATTGAAAAAGTATCATTCTAATATATGAAAATTATCTTACTATACCACCTTAGAGGCTAGATTAAATAACGAAACGTATTTAATTGCTTTAGCGTAACATTGTGAGTAATGTGCAACGAAGCGAACCAAATAAGCATGTTTACGACAAGACGGACAGCGGTGCAAACCCTCTAAAATAAATCTCATTAAGAAAGCCAAGAAATAAGAGGTAAGGCAAAGAGTACCGATTTCGAATAACAAAGCCGGTTTTCAATTAGTATCAAGTTATGCAGTATATGTCCGTCCTGGCTTCGGAAATCCACAATGAGGTGTGCACTCGCTTTGAGCTCCATGCATTTGTTGCTCTTATGTTACCTAAACGCCTCTCGCGCAAGTAGCGAGAGCTTTGTGGTTACATGGCGCTCCAGTTCTCGAGCCTATAAATAGTTTGCTAATAGAAAATCCTAATAATGTTGACACTGTGTATCTATGGCATCGACATACGATTCGGTTGTTACTTCGGCGAGAGAATTTTATCGGTAATAGAAACTTCTGTACTATACGATAACGTATTGTTATATATTTACCATGGACCACATACTTTTAGGAAAGCTATCCAGGCAATGGCTTCATCCTTGATTTTTTTCACAGCCTCCCATATCGATTTTTAGCGTATTCTGGAGTCAGCGTTGGCGATTTCTATTATCAAATTCTTTCAAATGAAAATGCTTTTTCATACTCCTCTGTATAACTTTATCCAGCCAAACTCAAGTTGCTTCTATATTATCATCAATGCCCCATCGATGGCTACCTGCTAACATGTGTGTCAGTTAATCAAATCTAGAAGGGCAAACGTTCACGCACGTGAACTTCGCCGATGCTGCACTAACGTTGAAATAATCTGTAACCACAAAAGTATCGTTGCTTCTGTACGAACGCAGAAACGCCTATTTGTCGCAGGGAAAAGTAGCTACTATTACAAACAACTCTATTGAAGATCAGCACTTTCTTTCATCTGCACGGTGGATTTATTGAGTCAGTGCCAGCTGCGCTGCGATTATTTACTGCGAAAATGAGACAAGCTAGCTGTCGAGTGCGTTAAATACAGTAGACCGAAGAATAATTCGGTAACACGAATAATAGATTAGATACTGCGCAAACGAAAAAAGAAAACAGAGAAAAGTCATCTCAAGAACAGTCTGTACAAGTGATGTTTCGGAAAGTGTATGTCATAATTGTAGGTCCGAAGAATCGTTGATAAACTAAACAGCTAGCTCGATCAATAAGAAATAAAATTGATGATTGATTAAATTAATGTTTAGGCGCTAAGCATTCCAGGCAATATCAGCTGAGTCTCAACCAGATATCGACGTACCGCTTCTAGATACTGTTTTCTTATACGATCATCCATACTTTATAATCAAGTCTGTATGAGGTTCGTATGCATAAGAACGGGCGTGTCTCTATAGTAGAATTGCTGTCGGTGATCTAGCGTGGTGAGCTAGTAATATTTGTTGTGAGTTCAAGAGAGTACAACGAAGCGGGGGCCCTTAGAGCGATTAAAACTGTTAGCTGGAGCCCGTCTAATGTCTCCGTTGAAACCCGCCGAAAGTACCATACTAGTCCTGGATGTAACATCACCACACTTCTGTTTTCTGAGTTTCTCAAACAGCAGAAGATGGCAATCGCCGCAGTAATAAGGGAAACGATAAGACGGCAAAAAATAACGAAATTAAGATGATGATGTTATACAGAAACTCGAGAGATTATCCCAGATAAAAAAGGTTGTAGCAAAGTGAATCATTCTTTTCGAACCCAATACGACGCGGCGGTGCTATTGCACAAGTTTGGAAAAAGCCGCACCGGAAAGCAACTTGTACACCTTCGTCCACTTCTGAATAGAATAAAGCTTGTGCATCGCCACGAAATCTCAGATCCACGTAATTTATAGAGAATTGAATTGAATTGAAGTGTTTTTTTTTCGACCATTAGTCACGTTGAAAACACGAGAATTCTTCAAGGACAATGATCAGTATCGAATTTATCATGCATTGGATATATCAGCTGTAATAACTTTTGATACTTTGCATATTTACAAACAGCTGCGTACGCGGATCCAGTCGATTACAAACCTACTGTACAATAGATTAAAAATTCGGCATTTTGGTGGGCGATTAAATCGACTAACTAGAAAATTTTTGGGTTAACCCGCTGGCGACATGTGCGGGTCATTGCACAGCGGTGACTTTCGGACTGCAATTTTAATGTCCTTAGAACGTGCAAGATTCTATAGGGCAAAGTACGTTATGAAATAGCCACAGCTGACAGATCGAAGTAGGCCCAACATTTTAACGTAGAGTAGTTATTTGTTATTGTTTAGTCATAAGCACGTCAGGTTGGAAACGGAGCCAGTGGTTCCATTTGAAGGTCCATTCAAAAGCTACGCTATTTATGAATTGAGGAAAGATATATTTACTGCTGGAGAGTCCGGCAGCTGTTTATGTCTTCCTATTGCAAACTAGACATGCCGCTTATATCTGTGTATAATCGCCTATATCGTGTAATAAAAGATCATATAATTCAGGAACAAGTAAACTTTACCGAAGGCTCCGGAATTGTTTTCTTTGTTGCACCGAAAAATAAAGCCGGGATGTTTGTTGTACTCCGGCGAACTTTACAGTAAACACAATTAAAAACGTATTTTCAATTATGTTTAGACGAAATGTAGCCAAAATCCATCTGCGACACCACCGTTAATAGTTAATAGTTACAATGTAGCAGACTTGTTCAACTCAGATCAATATGTGGTGGCCAAACATGTATGTTTGTATGTAAGCAAGTAAGCATGCAAGATCCCTGCGAGGCACAATCTTCGCCAAAGTACTGATGGTATGGTCAAAATGCCGGCTGTAGTGATCGTTTGAAGCGGTAAGGTGTTTTTTGCTAACCAAACATTATCCACTGCTTTAGGAGAATGACGCAAGCCGCTGCATCTAGCGCTTTAGCTGTTTCATTGAAGGCGAGTTCCCTATGAGAGCAATGTAGTTATAATGACTCGCCACCACTGTTACCGTTTTGAAGTTATCATATGGTCTTTGAGTGCATCAATCGTTCCGCTGTAGGTAATGATCTTTTCACTGCTCTACTGTTAGCTAGACCAATGCAGAGTGCTTTTTCAATGACAGTCTGAAGAATTTCGAATCATTGTATATATATATATATATATATTAATGTCTTTCGGGCACGTGTCTATTTATACAGGCTCAACAGTGAACGACGTTGACACAAATCGTTAGTTAGAATTTGGCATCCTGCAATAAATGACAGTTCATGGTGAAGACGCTTTAACTATTTCAATGTTAGATCTGAAGATAACACTCCCGTTTTCCTGATATGTTGTACGCCTTCCATAAGTTCTTCGTCGCTCGCTTGCGTCTCGTGACGCTACTTATTTTCATCGTCGTACGCAAATAATGACCATTTTCTAGACAAGACAATATATTGCTGCACGCCGCCGAATCAGAGCTAAGTTAAGCTAAGGACATGTGTGTGCCTGTAAAAGGTGTGATAATGTAATTATGCTTATTATTATCGTATTACCTACAGGGCCTCAAGAGCTGGTAATGCCAGGTAGAGGTGCAAAGTATTGTCGTTCACAGAGCGCCGTCTGCTATTGTTTTCGGCTTCGGTAGCTTTACGGATTAAACGTAAACGATGAAACAATCTTTGCTTACGAAAGTGTGATGTTTGTTTATTAGTGATAATTTTTTACATATTTATATACGTAAAAAAATTCGATAGAGGTAGGCTGCTGTATTTATATAATAGCTAGCGCCGAATCATTCGTTTTCGCATTAAAGCAATTGTAAATTAAATATTGACACCGTATTATGACGCTAAGGCACCTATCGCGATTTTCTTTTGGAATGAAATGCATCATCGATTGTTACTTGGTCAAATCCGCTCAGTTTTGTTGAATATGGCTAAATTACTAATTTTATATTGACTGAAACACATATACGAGACAAACCTTCAAATTTCTCGACAGCCTCTAGTGTAGAGTGGCGAGCGTCATCTGCACATGGGTTCGGTGGCGACAAAAAGCTCGAAATATATATAGAAAACAGCTATTTTAGGGTCAGTTGTCGGGAACAAATGACAACCGTTGTATGTTGAAACTATATTTCGCAATCTACTCGCAAGTGTAGGTAGAGAAAAATGGAAATTCAACCCCAGTAGCGTTTTCCGTCACCGTACATGATATGATGGAAGACGAAAAACTAGTTCCCTATGCGCCTTTAATTCAGCATCGTCGACTTAAGAAAGCAAACAAGCTGTTTTGGGCAAGCGTTAACAAATGCTTCGTAGCACCTTGACATGGTCCCTAGCGCGGACGTGAAGAATGATATTCAGTAGAAAGGCAAAAGCATCGCTTCCTATTTCAGCGGGATGCCTAAGGCAGTGTCAAGGTTCCAGGGTAGTGAATGTCAATTTGAGGACTGTCTATAATTGAAAGATGAACATTGAAAATGCTTCACAAATTACCGATTGGAGTCTGCCACAGATATATTGCTTTTATAAATCAGCCGGTTTACAATTCCGCTGTTTGACGTACTTCGTATAATTTGCTAAATGTTTATGGTTATTATTTCATCCGTATACGCTGACCTTGGGTATCTGTCGTGTTTTTAGCTCACTTACCTTTAAGCTTACTTAAAGGATTTTTTTACCATAATGTAAATGGTGTTGCTTTAACGTACCGGAATGTTTGTACTATGATATTTGTTAGAGCTATTTTACCTCTACCAAACGTTATGTATAGCGTCTTTCAAAATGTTAATGCCAATTTGCGCGCTTTTTTAAAAAACAATCATTATTTTGTTTGCCCATATGTGTGTGTATTATAGTTATTAGTCGGGGGTTTACGAATATTTTCAATGGTCGTATCAGAGAAAGAAATTAGTGTTGTTTATTATAGAATACAGCAAGACTATTTAGTCCAAAAGATAAACGCATAAGTAGCATGTTTATATTGGCTTCAAACCTATCTTAATTTTCTGCAGTTAACTGAAATCCATCTATCATGGAGCCCGATGTAAAATTGTTGTTGTTGTTATTATTATTATATTAATTGATAAAAAAATCAGCGCTTAACAACCGCCAACTAGGAACCTAAAGCAAAAAGTGGACAATTTTGCCTTTTTGACATTTACAATTTGATATTTAGAAACGCTGAATTTACTCCCCCAAGCGAAGCACTGCATAGCACTACACCCCCGCAAATTTATACAACTTATATAATGCAAAGAAAATTACGTGCTAGACTGAAGCTATGATTATATTTAGCTCGAACAAAGTGAAAATAGTTTACGTACTCATGGAGCGTGCTGTACGTATTTCGCGGGAGCAATGTGTTACGAAAAAGCCTCTATTATAGCCAGTAGTAATCACTGCTATATTACAGAAGATATTTCCGGAAATATGGCGCGAATCAATTTCAAAAATTGATTCTGCATATATTTTTTTAGTTGTGGAAAAAATCACGTCAATCAATTAGTCTTTTTTGTTTGGCAAAATGACAAAATCAACTTCCTTTCGCTATGTCAATGAAGTAAAAGCCACCGTGAGGTTCATTGTAATTCAGACTACAGGTATTAGGGATGACTCTGCGAAAAATTTCACCTACGGTCACAATGTTTTCCTCTTTCCTTTATCTTTTCACACAATTTCGGCCCACGTGTTCGTTAGCAAGGTGCACGTTTTTTTTTTAGCACGGACAAATTTGACAGACGATAACGTAGAAGCAAACTGCGAACAGCCAGGCAAAGTCAAATGCGACATTTATCAGATACGCACGGCTAATAAATGTACGCTTCCTATTTCGCATCTCTAGCAGGTCTATTCAATGGTTACATAACTATCTAATTATGACTGCGAACGTAAAGTACAACAAGAAGTTAAAGGACAGTCATTTCAATTGACATCATTGCAGTCCTTTTCTAACGTCACGCTATAACACGTCATGGCGGTCAGTGATTCGTTTCGGAAGCAATGTCCCAAAAGCGCTTCGGTTAAATCAGCGGTTACTATAGAACAACTGGACAAAAGAACCTAACGCCACTAATGACATCGCCATTAACAACAGTAGCAATTCGGCTTATGAGCCTCATCGCGGGCCGCTTTTCTGTACAAGCAGGACGCGACGACGTGCGTCGACCCGACGATGCCAGAAAATAGCTACTGAAAAACTTGAATGAAAACAAATGGCAGACATTCCTGTACATTTGGTCCTGTCAAAGGGCGAAACGAACCTCTTTGGATCAATTTATCCGATCGCACCGACGCGTCCCACACGGGTGGAACGCAACGAACGAGAAGCTCCTGTCGCTTGGCTTCGATAGAAATGCTATAGGGCTAATAACTGCTGATGCTCGTTTTCATGAAGTACAAACTAATGCCAGTGCAACGTATTCTCTCTGTACAGCGACGAAGCCCCGTCAGTACAGCGCCGTTCTAACGTTCGAGCTTCATTGATAAGCCCTCTCTTTGGATGTTGAAATACTAGCTATATATAGGCACGAATATTTGATTGCTACAGGTACAAGTAAGTTTAGCCGAGCATTGTCTCTACCTGCTTCGTACAATAGTAAAACCCTCAACTGTATATGCCGAAGCTTCACTTTCATCTAAACACATTGGTAAATAGTCGTGCGAAATAACTCGGCCTACGCGTCAACCTATAAACTGATCCCGTTCTGAAATGAATGGGAAAGGTTAAATTAGCTCATATACGATAGTGATGATAAGCGCAGGCAGAGGTAAATACCCCGGACTATGGGTATTTACCTCTGCTGCTATTCAAGGTTACGAGAGACAGATTAGCATTAGACGGCATTTTGAGGCATTGCGAAAGTATGCCATTTTTCGACCACAGAATTCTTGCTGAGTGTTTTTGGCTTTGTATTGCGAACAGTTTTCTTTTACAGTGGAGCAGTAACGTATTTTGGTGCACTGTCTACGGTGAAAGAGTTATTTTTGATTACCGTCTAAGTTCGTATTTAAAGTTGAAAAAAGTATAATTTACACAGTGTGAGCATTACATCACAAGTTAACGGGTGCATCGAGGTAACAAGTTGATACCGTTAGCCTCATCCGAACATTTGGGTCCGAACATACGTATTATACCATTCAAAAAATGTTCACTTATTAACCGGTCACTTACGTTACCATTGCCATAAGTTGGGAGACGTTTCCTTATCTGTACCAGCCTCGCTTGTAGTAACCTTAAGATGAATCTTGGATTACTGTTCTCCAACATCTTTTTATTATCAAGCACTATCGAACTAGCCACAGTCATTTAAATGTAAAGTTTCTTATGGCGTAGTATAGTAGTAGTATAGTGTTCCTGACATCGTTCCTTGTATGGCTTTTATGCTATCTTCAGTGCTTCATTCATTCAACTTGGTTCCAAGCCTTCGAAAGCTGACTCTCTTGCAACGACGTCATCGTCCGCGTAAAAATTATCGCTCGATGCCTTGTACCAGCAAAGATATGCTATTCATATTAAAATTTACATGACTGACCACTCTCCAATTATCAGCCACAATCAGAATTTCCGACCAGACTGCATTTGTTCTAAGCTTTTTTACTCGTGTTTGGTTCGAGGAGGTCACGTTTAATGTTGACGGATTTATCACGTAAATAAGGACAAATTGAATTAAAGATGTCTTTACTTGTAGAACAGTTTATTTATGCTACATTATCGAAAAAAAGCAGACAAACAATAAGCTCATATCACAAAACGCGTTATATTTACTTAAGTAATCGTAATGTTGCCGTAATGTCCGCTTATGACAGTACTACAAGTTGAAGCGCTTCACGTTGAACGGTTCAGAATTTGTCTATCGCTGCACAAGAGTGGATTGTTTTGAGGATGCAGGGCAAAGTGCATTATTAAGCTTCTGGCTACGCAGAATGTCTTGACTACCACGCAAGTAAAAGTTGAGATTTAGGTGCGAGACGATAATTATGTTCCCGTAAAATTACTTTTCTATAAATAAACATTTCTTTAAGGGATCTTTAACACTACGTTTGACACAGGACTTTTCGCCAGACGACTTTACCTAATAATTCAAACGCTTGTTTTCCTCTCATGTTTGATAAGGTAATGATAAAGGTACCTATTATATTCGAATCGGAATAGCCACACGTTGCTGTTTCTATTGTAGATAGCAATCTTGTTGGTGAGACACCCAAGGCATAAAACGATGACGGCTCTAGCTTCGGACCTATTTTTTTCTTGTTAATAGAATGGTGAAATCTATTCGCGTACAGCAGTTCTTTTGTGTAAATGTATTTAAATAAATATTTCTATGTCTAAATTAGTGCCATCTATTCAGACGAAGTTTCAATTCTTTTTTTAACTAGCTGTAGGCTAAAGTAACGTTTCTTTTTTGAAATTTTAGGTTCTCTGTTTGGTACGAGTCCTTCGTGGCAATGGGTAGTTCGTTCTGGGCAATACTCAGACAACCCTGGAATGATCCTGAATCCCTTTCTCATTGATAATGCATGACATGGAACGATCTTGATCGTCATTGCCGGACAGTGAACCACCGACCCCTAGCTTCCCCAAGCACAAATTTAGCCATATAAACCGCCGTGGTAAAATGTCTCGGTAGTTAATGAGGCGCTCGGTGTAACTACTTTTAGCGCACCAAAGCAATGCCTTATCGAAGAACGATCGAAGTGAAGAGAGAAAAGAAGCTTACCTAGTAGTCATAAGCCGAACACTGAAAGAACTAAGTCGAAAATAGCCGTCGCCGAATTGCAGCTCTGAAATACGTCAAAGTTTAAACTTTCGAACGTTATGAAACCATTAGAATATAGTGTATAATTATTAATATTATAATATAATACACAGGGTAGAGCAGAAGCGCGTGTTGCTTGATCCGTAAGTATTGAAACTTACATAAATCTCTTTTCAATGGCACATACAAGGCACCTCTAAGTACTCAGTGTTTTTGTATTTGTCTAAATGATATTTGCAGCACTGCACACTTACTATGACACATGACTTTTAGTATCCTAAAAAGCAGAATTTTTCACTCAGTTCTCCCATTAAGGAATCCCCCTATTATATATACAAACGACGTTACAACTACGGTGAACATCTACGAACATCGTAAGTACAAATATAAGTAACATCAATCATCATCACTACTAACTGTTAACCTTGTAAGCCTAGTCCGCCGTAGACCGAATAATGGATTACAGAACCCGGAGCATATATACTTTTTGAATGCAAATGTGCCCTAGTACGATATACGAACCCTGCACGGGCTGAGCTTATGCTCTTGTTATTATAATCTATGATCTATAGGGTGTTTTTTTGTTTGTTTAGCAATGCCAACGTGTTGCTACATTCCCGACGATGATAGCATTACTGAGCTGAGTTAGGTTTTCCCTGGCCAAAAAAGATCGCAAATAACATAACGCATTCTGGATTATTGTTACTCAAACATGGAATAAGCTCATACTCGCGCTGGTTTCTCTTTTTAAAATGTTCTTGTCAGGTCACTGCGAAAAGTGTGATTATACCCTCTTGGCCGTTCCAGTTTGACAATTCCATCGAAGTGTATGCAGTTCAAGCCCTGTATACGTACCACAACGGCTTACCACCTCTCGTTTACACAAGACCTCTACTGCACCCGCTGTTTTTTTTTTCTGCACTAATTAGCTATATTTTATCATTGAAAGAAATCCAATTGGGGACATCTAACAACTTTTTAAATCAAGTTGCGTAAGTATTACACGTGAAAGAGACTTAATTAGCCAAGGGCTCTGCTATACACGATAGTAAGTGAAGTTGCGTTAGTTAATTATCGTCATAATAGTGTGTTACCATTCACATGTTACGGAAAACGCTGCAGGCAAAATCTACATCGATTCCGGCACGCTATTCATCCTTATGTAGAGTACAAGCCACCATTGAGTATCAGCCTAAGTATACGTAGCTGTGTTAATAGACACATTGATTTTGTTCATTAATTTCAGATAATCACCAGATCGAGACCCAGTGCCTACGTGATACTAAATTTCGCGACCGACGTTTGTGGCTAAACTTAAACTAGGTACCACATCAGCACCTATGAAAGCGCGCCACTTATAATTAAGCCTATCGATTCCACTTCGGGTGTTCCTTGCGCAAAAGATCACAAGACCTACCCAAACAATTTGCTAAAATTGAAAAAATTGTTCGCCAACCCATAGTCGGCCTGCAAGTTTTTTTATCGAATAAACGAAGTTTAGTCCACGGAACCGGATAATAAATATATAAAGATAAATAAAAATTTAGAAAAAAAAAGAGATTTGATTTCTCTCTTGTATTTAGCTAGTGACGTTTTATGATTGGAGATGTTACGGGCGCAAATGCAACTTTTTTTAGGCGACTTTGCTAAATAATTAGAGAAATCTTAAGGTCCTCGGAGAGCACTGAGACCAAACCTATAAAAAGTAGTTTATATTGCAGGAATAGTCGATGCAGCACTGATATCAGCAAGGTAGGATTAAACGAAATACAACAAAAATGCATTGCATAGTCCTTACTGCATATCACCTGTTGGTTAAGTGGGGACATCTTCCGAGGCTTCAGCGAGTAGAACAAGACAGACGTAAAAGCTGGCACCACTTAATTATAGCCTGTTTAAACGACGAACATTTAATGCGGTTCGATGATCCTGGTCACAACAGGCTGTTTGCCTTCTACTGATCGTTTCATCAGTTCATTTCTACAAGCAGCTTAAAAGCTCAAATGTGATCTTGCCCTACATGCAGCGGACTCCAGAAACGATGTGTGTATAGCTGCATTAACCGCCTCCCATCAAAATTTATCTTCGCGAAAGAAATACTATAATCAAACAAGGAGTATTTTAGAGTTAACATGCCAGAATCACCAGAACACTCGACCTATATCCACTCAGCTGTTTCACTACTCAAAGATGAGTACGTCCGCGTTCTACTTCACTTATCAGCTTATGGTCTCACATAAACTAGTTTTATAATCTTTTCGTTATTAAGCAACTGAAACGCACAGCAAAAAACGCGTACGCGCCCGCGCTACGCTGACTGCGGCGCCATTTACGTTCGAAAACATCTTTTATTAGGCCAAAAAAACACGAGATAGATCTACGCCACGACCGCTAAATCGTGTGAACTTTATTTTCTTATATAGATGTACGGCACTAATATATATATATATATGTATACATACATATATATATATATATATATATATGTACAATATTTCATGATCGCCGATCAAAATATGCACTACTATCAGTGTGAACAAGTTAGCTTCTTTTATTACCTTTTGCTTATACCGTTCCAGGACGAAGTATCAGCCCTCATCTGCCACCAAATGTCACTGCAGATGAACGTAAAGAATTTAACCTGCTTAAAACACGGGCAGCTAAATACTCAGTGCTGAGTGATGAAATTATTTGAGGAGCATCTTCCTTTAGAACTCGAATAGAAAACGTTCCCGAAATCATTTACAACATTAATTCAACCTACAGAGGACGTTGTAGCGAGCAATTCACAGGTGAAGGGTCATTTCACCCTGTAATAAGCCTGAACACACTTTTGACAAAACAGAAGCTGTTATCAAGCACGGCCTCACAATGACCTCGAGGGACGGTGCTACATAGTACAACGAGTACTGAGTGACGGTCGGCCAGTATAGACTTATCATCCTGTTTTCTATACTCTGTATGACATGCAGAATATAATGCTTTATACATATACAGTGAGGAAATGGTTATCCGCCAAGCACAATCACTTGTTACCTTTAGACGAGTGTCACTGAGAGCGCGAATGCGACCCTTACTATACACTATTGCTAAAGTTCGCTAGCCGCAAAGCTCTCCTAGCCTAGCTACATGAATTTTTCCGTACAAAGTCAAAATGCTCAATTCTAGAGAGGTAATAGAAGAAGGCGGTTGAATTGCGTAGGAAATTTGTTTTTGCCTGTTACGTGTTTCACTGTACCTTTACTATAGTGTTGAGCACTTCAAATTAAAGAATCGTTTTGATGGCATATACCCTTTTCTAAGCGGCCAAATATTTTTTTACTTTGGACCAAAGACATGCGAACGTTCGTGAACCGATCCGTCATCGTTTCAACTGTGTAGACATCGTGCAATTTCTATATGTGCTAACGATGTATGGTCGATCCTAGTTGTATCACCGCATCAAAAAAACTCGGTCAATAGCGCTTGAACGAAGATAATATAACGTTTTTAAAATTCAACAATTTCAGCTTCCACTAAATTAAACAGTCATCAAGCTGTGTTTAATAACGTATCTTAATTTTGTTGATGTAACAACGCAGCATTGTATGACCCGGCGGTCGTAGTTAACGAAGTTTTTCTGTTTAACTCTGCTAAGCTTCGACAAAATTTGTAGTACAGTTTAATACCCCCACCTTGTAGCTAGGGATTTACATGGTATACATTTTTGGATCTTATGCGATCAGACGCCATTTCAGTGTAGCATTTTTAAAGAGGTGGCGGACATTTCGGAGCCCTTATCGACTTGACTCACCACGAGATCCGGTTAGTGGGGCTTTTCGTGCTGCTGGAGCGCAGCGTCGCCATTCGCCGCCATTAGTCCATTGGTCAACTTACCAGCCTTCTGCACGTCCTTCGCTTGCTTTCGTTGAATTCTGTAACTTTGGATGTAAAAGTTGACGAAAAGTAAGAGAATGGCTCCAACCGCTCCCATCCATCCGTAGACAATGGCGGGTGGATAACCACAGCTTTTCCAGATGGGAATTGACAAATGAGCCATCATAATGAAAAATTGCAGAATCTGTAGTTTGGTCAAATGACGTTTCCACCAAAGATATGGCTGGACTGCCGGGCCAAGGGTCGATAAGAAATAGTACGAGTACATCACGGAGTGAACGACCGAGTTGAGACAGAGCGTGAATATCAGAAGATTGGTTAGACCGAAATAAGCGGATCCCCAAGCAGCTGCTACAACGACAACGTGGTGGAACACGTGCAAGAACGTGATTTGGCGTTGGCGTTTACGCAAGACGAAGAACAGGGTGTCAGCGAAGTCAATGACTCGTAGCCACCTGAAAGGAGAAAACAAAAATAGCATGGACTGAGATGTTTAGGAACTTCATCATGCCTATGTATCTAGTGACAGTTTTCTTTACCGTGCCAGCAGACCGCCTATTTCAAACTTTGTCATGAGACCCTTATGGCGTTTCAACGTTAACCTCGCCTGTAAATAGGTTATTGTGGGCGAAAGTAAGCAGAAACGTGGTATCCCCTAACTCTAAGATACATGATAGCAACAGCATTTCGCTCAACTTTTATATATTATGTCTGACTTGGTTAATCCTCCTTCTGTTAGACCATGTAACCTTTGGCCCTGCGCATGTATACATAAGCAAGTGTACCGAGACTGAAATGGAGTGCTCAAGCAAGCATTACATTAGAAGATAATTGATTGTTATATCCAAAGCTAGCTAAGCGGCAAAAGTTATAAGAAGATGAATATGCTTGAAATTATGTAAGTTCTCGAAAAAATAACGATATAAATACGAATAACATAAGTAATTCATTATTAGGGAAGCTAGAATTAACGACATGATAAAACAGGTAGCAGTGAACTTGTTTTGCACAGTTATCGAAGGATATCTGCATCGCATCTAAGCGTAACGGCATGTATGCCAATCAGACGCCACTACGAAGATATTAAAAATCTGCTCAGCGTCAATTTACTTTGTGGTTTTTTTCTTTCAGCTGAGTGCAACAGGTGGCGAATCGAATGGGCAGCGGCATACATATTGAACAGGTGCGAAACGGAACAAGATCAGCTAGTGGTCAAACATTAATGTATCTGCTAACAGATATGCATAAATTTAGCCTTAGATATATTTTACAGGAAGAGCTATACGTCTGCTCTCAGAAATTCAAATTTTACAATATATGTAGTAAGAAAATTAAAAAGTACGTTAGAACCAAAGCCAAAACCGGCTAGAGTCCTTCTCTACAGGATCATTGTGCTACTTTCAGTATCCGTTACGAAGGGCAGTAAGTTTCTGGGGTTCTTTTCGAAAACTTCTTTTTTCTACCTCCTCTCGTTTGTTCACTCTATATACCGCCTTAAAACGTTCTTGCCCTATCGGTGTACTGTCACAATGGTGCGTTGTAAGTACAATCTCAATTCACAAAAAAAAGACGTATGTTCCAGGTAGAAAAAATTGCACTCTCGAAACTTTCGATACTATACATTTTCGCGGAGTCAAAACAACCCGGTGCATTTGCCTTGTTTACATTACAGCGCTATCGCTAGACAGACTACTTAGGAGTAATTTGCCAAGTTTGATAACGGTATCTTGTACTTCACAGGTGCCCCCGCTTTGGCTGACCTCCTGAGTCTGCTGACAACCATCTGAAGCGGTTCTACAAGACACTACATATTATTCTATACGACGGCCGACAAACAACTGGGCAGTTGACTGCAAAGATCGGCGGCAGCCGTTAATTGCTTCAGGTCTCTTATATTTAGACAGAAATTTAGAGCTTGGGCGCATCATCAACTCTCTGAATCCAATGTGGAATTGTGGCTTAACTTTGCATCCCAAGATCTCACTCGCATGCATCACGTAACAGTAGGCGTAGTAATCGATAGTTGCAGAGCATTGTCACCCGTAATGAGAAGTGTGAACTGTCCGTTTGATCGGAATGCATGATGCAATGACTGAATCAAATAAGTGATCGATTCCTTTGTTTGGCCCAGTTGCATCCGGTCGACCTGGCTATTCAAGAAAAAAGACCCGAGAGACGTGGTCAGGTTATCCTGCCGTATGACAATGCATGGCCACACGTAGCACACATCATTAAAGCTGCTCTCCTGAATTGTGAATGAGTTTTTGTTGCACCCCGTTTTGTTGCACGTCAACGGATTTCTACCTTGGACAGTTACCTTTGTAGCCCGCTCTTGGGCACGGATCAACAACTCAGCGATTCAAGACAAGCCCTTCTAGCTTCTAGCGAGACAGTATACATTACCTGGCCAAAATATGAGAAGTCATAAAGAATGACAGTGGGCATAGTAACTTACTGGAAGAAGTGTTTTCTAACGCTTTTTTGCAACCTAATATACTAAACATTTTGCTTTGTTCTACGTGATTTTAACTAGATGTCTATTGTCCTATTTCACTAGTAGATTACTTACCAGTAGTAGTAGACTGTGAACATGAACTTCTTAGCAAGCGGATCTGTTCGACGATCCGGAGGTGTACACAAAAGTGAATTTCCCATTGTGACATAGAAGAGAGTCCAAATCCTTATGGCAAAGCCTAAGCTGGCCACCACCTGCAGCAAAAATGCATGGCCATATATTTCTCATTAGAGAACAAAAGATTAACTTCAATTACGGAAGAGTAGACTATCTCCATTGTTTCGACACCGTGTCAGCTTCCTTTATAGAAGTTTAGTCAAAAATTAACGTTGTTTTGTTGTGTTTAATTTTCTATAGGATTTAATATATCCGTAGGATTTGATGTTCCGTTTTCAATGCGTTGCCCTCGTTCAATCTGTCGTAAGAGAGCATCATTTTGTTTAGGAGTGGTACTCGCAGATCATTACGATATGCGTCACGATATATCTTCATGTGATCATATGTACATAATGTAATTCATGTAGAAGACGACTGTCCCATATAATTCGCGTTCCCACCTTGGCGTTTACTTCAGAGATGTCTTATAATGATGTCGCTTTCTTAGTTTGTATGACAATTATTGTTTCCGCTTAATCTGTCTGGCTAATTTTTCCTCCTAGGTGACTGTTAAAATTCAAATTTGCCATTTTGCATCATTGCTCTGTTCCGGATCGAACAGTTTTTTATATCAAGCAGATACTGCGACGTCTATAACACATGATACTGACTAGTCAGACCAGCTACTATCGTACTTTCCTTATTTTCGTCAAAGCTATGCTAGAAGCATGCGTTTTACAAGTATACGCGTATAGGGAACTGTGCATAGGTGGTGTTACTCCGGCCTACACATACACACACAAAAGACGCAGACAAACATTTTCAGAGCATTGAGCAAATGTGAGAAATTAAGGAGAGCAACCCAATGTTGCCCCATCTATAACCCTATTCATTCGATTAACATAAAGTACCGTCAATCAGTTAACTTACGGCCACTTTAGTCTGGGTCAATCAAGAAGAAAAACAGCTGTAATGCACAGATTTTGCACGGTTATCAAAACTGATTAAAATTATGATCAGCGTGAAAAGCGTTAGCATAAATATATTACGATTTGGGAATTTAACGCCATCCAAAAATTATGCCCGAACCTTACTCCGAAATAACTTACTTAACAATATAGGCTAATTTAAAAGCCTATTGAAACACACATTACGATAGCCCGCTTAATATGTGAGCCTCACATCGAGTAGGGAAGTCGATACGGTAGCGAGGTTGACATTACCAGAGTGAGAAACACAACAGCTTATACTGCTAGTGAACCACGCTTTCAAATATGGCATTTGTTTGAGAGAACAACCAACGAATCGCTCATAAATTTCCTAGTATTTCTCAATTACGTAAATAAACATGACAGTGGCGAATCTTTCTATTACCTTTAAAGACTTAACTAGTTCTAACTCTTGTAAATTTTCAAAGCTTTTCAAATTAACTTAGATGTCATATAAGATTGTTTGAGCACCGGAACGCTCAATGGCAACAGTATACTGTCAGCTCAATTAGACGAGTCAGAGCCACTTGGATACTCTAGGTCAATTCTGTGGTATCCACAAAGTGTGAATGTGTTTTTCGGTCGATGAAGACGCCACAATATTCTGATAGGAAATGGAAGTGGATTGGTCAGTACACCAAGGTTACACATGCTTCAGGCACCTTCCAATTCTTTACACAGATACTTTTTTTTTTTACCTCAGTTAATAGAAAATTATACCAGGCAAGCGCATAATAGCGGCACTGGCCTAAAGCCTTTAAATTATAAAGTGTCCCTTCCACGCTTGCTACATGAGCCAGTGGATGTCGAAACAGAAACGGTATAAATTATTTACTTGACAGGCAGCTGGACGGACTACCATGCCTGACAGCCCTATTCCTCGCATTGCGCACACAAATGTGATAGACACACATGCTACTGTATCATCCTTGTTGCTTTCAAAGCAAATTCTAACGGTCATGTGGTTGTAGTACGTTGTTAAGGCTCTCCAATATCGTCCCTCTACGCACTACGCCCCGGATATTCATAATCATATATTATTAATCAAATCTCAAATAACTCTTTATACCACAATCACAGATACCACGGTACCGGTCGGCGTAAACAACAGTTTTTGTTCGATCAAATCCCTTGTAAACAACGGTATACGCATTGTTACAATGTTCTGCTTCTAAATAATGTAACAATACAATACCTATACCAGCATATGGGCCACTTCAAATTCGGCGATAAATCTTAAGATATGCGAAGCATGATTCTCGGCCTAGCGAGCTTGATGCTTCAGTCATCAAAAAAGAATTCATTGCCTGTGGTTTAATTTACAGGTCATTCTTTGCAAGGTCCTTTTAGCCATCTCTACAGGCTGATTTAGTTCGTGTAAAATCTTTAATGACCCATATAGCTTTTCTCCTAATCCTTACACTCTTACAAGATGAGCCCGTATGGGCGATCTGAAGTTTCCGCTCAGCAAATTTCGACTCCGCTATATAAGTCTCCTACATAGGCCAACCTCGCCGGCTAAGCAAGCCTCCTCAACGAGCGGAAATCAGTCCTACTAGAACTAACCATCCTGTGAGATTCTGTCTTTCGGTTAGGACGTGCTTGTTCGAATAGAAATTCATAAAAGGCTACTCCGTCGGCCTGAATTTTCGCTTCACTACTATATGAAAGCTTTGCTCTGCTCAAGGAAAGGTAGTGAAAAAAACACGATACACAAACCTAACCTACATCAATTCCCTAAATAGAAATGGAGAATAAAGTACATCATAGAAAATGAATGACTAGCATGATTATACGCAAATTTCATAGTTACCACTTCGATAACAGTCTACATATCGTGTTTATAACGGTCAATTCGACAACGATAGATAGCAACAATTATTATCAATTTACCAATTTATTGAATGAGCTTTTTATGCCATGGAACTATCGCTCAATTCTCCTTGTAGACAAATTGTTCAGCTCAACCATGGAGGGCCAAAGGTCCTCATCTATGCACCTCATATTGTGCTATTGAGGCCTGCCCCTTAGATATTAAGTTAGAAAACGAAGTGGCTCATTGTTCCAGCTGATTGCTTAACAAAATAAAACTCAACTTAAAATTCGTTTCTACTACGTACGTTAGGTGATAACTAAATCCCTGTCGTAGACCTTTACTCTAAGGCTTTTTACAGCTTAACATAGCATTCAATGTACTGAGGATGGGGATTCTGGATCGATGAGGGACGAACGCACATTTTACCATAGCTGGTACATTAATCAAAATTCCACTACAATGCAACGTTGTAATGTACAGCCACCTATTGGGGAGCAAACAAAGGACCGCGTTAAAACAACTTGTCGCTCCGTATCGAAATGATGCGCAAACCAATATGACAATACTTCTAGCAATATTTTTACCTATATCAGTTCAGTTTAAGAGAGGTTCCAGGGGTTCTTGCAAGCGTCGTATCTCTCTGTAGAAGCCTGGTCAATAGGTATATTTTACGGTATTTTCATATTACAACTATTTTGAAACTAGAAGTTTTCGAGGAAAGCTTATAATGAATCCATAATGGTACTAACCGCTATAGCTCAATCAATAGTTAGAACTCTTTTGTGGAACGAAACAGGAACAACGATGATGTTCCACAATATCGTTTATAAGCTATTGAGAAGTGTAGCTATTGCAAGCTTAGCAGGCATGTGTCGGTTATACATCTTGACTACAGAAAGTAACGAGCAGCGCATCAGCGGTATTCTCACACAGTTATATAACAACTTCAGTGAAACCCTTCAATTTTTTGTGAATCTTGAATATTAACATCAATAATTGCTGTTTTTTTGATACACGGTAAACTTCCACGGTTAAGTACGGTTAAGTATGTATAACACAAGGACGGTACTGAACATGCTGTACACTCCCAGCTGTTCTAGTGAAAAAAAAAACCCAGATTCTTCTATTGACCAACGCATTTACAGCCATCACACACTTTTCATAGTTCCACCTCGTGCCAGAAACGGGTTACGGTATGCGATGCGTGACAAATTTATTTGTACTTAAATAGAGACGAAGCCACTGCCTATGTTTGCACCTCAATACCAACATTGTTTGACACTGTAAACATAAAAAAGCCGCGTTGCATGCACGTAGAAAACTGTGAAATTTTTTTTAATTTATCAACTTATCAATACTCGAATGAAAGGCGTGAAGTTGCAGACATTGCTCGACTAGAGCTTGACAACAGACTTCTACGGTGGTGTGTGACAACTGTGTTGCTGCAAATCGTGTTTCTGACAAACGTCAAAGATGCACCAAAGTAATGTTTTTAGAGTAATTGAGTTTTACACAATTGTCGTTTTCATCTATGACGAAGTACGGATCGCAAGACTACACGCATTAATAATAGTCATTTCTACACAACAATGGGACAGCTGGTTATACAATATGTAAAGTGATTCATTAGGTTGTTGTGCACAAAAATTGAAAAAAACACCTAAAGCTTTGATTTTTTTTTACCTAGATATGTAATTTTTTTGCGTTTATTGTTTGTTACTGCACTTACCTGAAATATGTTATAAAGGCGCGTAAGTGTGGTGAGCTCGTACGGCTTACGGTCCCTCATGAACTTAGGCCCCCATATGTAGACCATATAAAGATAGGAGGCAACAATTGATATAAGGGTCCATGGCTGAGCGGATACCCATTCACTTACGCGGGGATCCCGTTCGAACACGTAACGGCCTTCCGGAAAGCCAATCAGCTGCATATCATCCATACTGAGGTTTCCTGTCAAGTCCTGACAAGATCCAAATATCAAACCTCAAAGATTTGTATGCTAGAAAATATCAAGTTTACGAAACAGATATGTTCGTTGTCGCCCAACTTGCAATTGTCTCACAAACGTACACCGTCGCGTAGATCTTCACACATCGGTAATAAACCAGCACGGTTTCCGTATGGTTTTAGTGTGCCGTTCAAATTCGATTGTTGCTGCCGTTGAGCAACCGCTAGACGCAAGTCCCTGCCAAACAGATGCTGTAGTTGCCCTGTAGTAATGTCCTGCAGCTAGAACTCCTGCTGTTCCGTTACCACGGCAGTGCATGCAGCAGCAGCAGCAGCAGCAGCAGCAGCAGAAAAGATGGTTGTAGCAGTCACCGCCGCTGCCGCCACTGCAGCCGATGCCAAAACTCTACAGGAACGCAGGCAGAAGTAGCTGCTGCAGAAGTATTTTTGCAGCAGCGCCACCACTGCGAAGAAGGCGAAAACTACTGACAAGAGTGACCTGGGGACCCGAAAACGCTAGAAACGCTAAAAAAAACCCAACACGCAGCGCAGTCAGCGTTGCGTTTGCTGGACCCGAATCGGAAACAACGTCGGAGCAGCTTTCGCTAGAGGAGTCTACTGTTACAGCTGCTGTTGCCGTTGCTAGCAGGGAGCGACAAGTCCCGCGACTAGACGACGAGAAGCGAAGTAAACGGTGCACCAAGTGAGTTATTTCTTCAGCGGCAAAGCTCTGTCGCGAGAAGGCCCGACTGGTGGTCGTTTGAGCAGCAAAAACGGTGCTGGCTTTTTCGTTCGCTCCGTTACCTCAGTTTTGCACACAAAACCCAACGGCGAAGTCCGAACAAATGAGCAGAAGGGGAAGTGGAGTCTGTAGTTGGGTAAACAGCAAGCGACAGCGGCGAATACCCGCTGAGATCTACAGAGGTAAGGTATGTTCGAAACGATGTGCTCAACTGTATCTAGATGTGAGAAAGACCTAAAGCTCGATACTCGTGATAGTGGCCAATCTTTTGTTGGAATGAAACAAAAGAAGTTTACCGGAAATCGCTGCAAGCAAACGATAACGGTTGCTGAAAGGTGTAACAGGAAGGTAAACTCGAATAAAAAGGCGCCAAGTGCTTCTATTCGCTTCGGTAGAACGTCAACGAACGACAAAGCTGAGACATGCGTCTATAACGTTTTGGTCCGACGTAGGAGATGTTAAGGAACAGCAGAAAAAGCTCAAGGGTAAGGAATGACAGCAACAGCAATTCACTTTCTACGAAATCACGTCCCCTCAATGCCTATACGTTGCTTGTTGCACGACAGATGCCCTCGCCAGCCCTAAATTCACTGTCACTTTTATCAGTGCGCATACGGCTTTGACCAGACGAGATTTCCGCGTTTATCATTTGCCTGTAATGCGCCCTCACTTGCTGCCGGTGACTTTAGCTTTGCTGTTGGGTCAGACAGCTCCTGCTGGGTTTTCTGTGGTGGTAACGTTTAAGACAGCCTTGACTCTGACCGATTGACCTGGGGCTTAGAATGAGCCTTGGCCCTTCTTTTTTCTGCCGCAGCAACAACAAGTTAACAAACTGATCTTCTGAGAAGTAAAGTAAATGCTTTTGTGTCTCCCAGCTATATGAGCAACGATTTTTTTTTCGAATTTTTTTTTTAGATCGCGTTCATATAGACGTCAGTCACACAATGGCTCGCAGACGAAAGCTTCCTGAGATACACTATCTAAGCGCGTTTCTGGTGATCAGCCCAGATACACTCGCTGAACCTTCTAAGCAATACAGCTGCGCTACACAGCTCTCGTAGAAGGTTCGTCGAATTTAGTTGTCAACGCTTGGCCTAGCTCCAGAATAATATAGCATACTGATAGAGGAAGATGTGTTAGCACCGTGTTCTAGCCGGGTAACTTCAGACTCTGTCGCGTTTCGATTCCTGCAGTAGACTAAGAAGCAGCAGACTGCATTGCGTCGAAGTACTACACAGGGTGAGGGAAAACGTTATCGAGAGAAAATTGACAGCGAGGGCAACTTCCTTCCAGAACTGAAGCGGCCAGTGACATTCAGTTAGTCAAGCTGCAGCCATAAGCGACAGCACTGAAGCCGATTCGATACTTGAGACAAACAAAGATTGGGTAAAGACGTATAATTTTGCAATATCACGTAACGCACCCCTCGCCGTACGCTTGTCGTTGCTTCATGCCTCAGGTGTGGCTTGGCTGTTCCAGTCGCAGTCATACAGAAAATCTGCTCCCTCGCCTTTGGCTCGCCGACGAAGTGAGGTTTTTGTGCAGCCTCCAACAGCAGCCAGATCAAACGACGAACAGTAACATGAACCCAAACAGAATGCGACGATAAAAACAATCGCAGTAACACAACAATATAGGTGGTCTACTAGGCAGATAGTGGGTACGCATCAGCCGACGAGGATTAACGGAGGATTCTCACTCATTTAGTAGTAACAACAACAACAACAACAACAATGGTGGAAACTTCCAGGCGAAGTACACTCGCGACTGCGTCTAACGACAAGGTCTTGGTCTTCGAACCTTAGATAGACCATCGTTTAGTCTACATTTTCTTGCGCTTAAAATCAGAAGCAGAGCCAGACTGAAGAATACTGAAGTAACTTTGCTTGATCTTGCATCATTTATCATAAACCGTTGATATTCAGCATTTGTGTTGAGAAATATCATTTGCAGTACAGACTCAACAAACGCTTTTAGAACTTTTGGTTGACAAAGCTTTATTCAATTGGTTTTGTCAAGTGACATGAAACGAAAAAGTTTCTCACTTCGTTGCAAATTTTCTGTTGCATTCGACTGATTGAACTTAATTCGGGGGGCCAAGAGAGGGTTGTTGTGCTGAATCACTATCTAACATTAGCCCAATAGCGTAGCGTTAACCGTTGTTGTTGTTCTTACTAATATTCGATTGATATTTCATTACATAGGCTATGTGACTGCTGTAGATCGTAATCTGCGATTGTTGCAGACATTTAATGCCAATATTGTTTGCTTTGGCATAGTAGTGCTAGATAAACACGTACAGCTCTCAATTGCAGAGTACATAGCAGATTGTTACCAGCCTAGAACTGTACGTATACAAAAGGGGTGGAGCATTTGATTATCTCGATTTAAAGCCATACTTAATACAATCGATTTCTTGAGTAAGTGCCAGATACTATGCCAGAAAAATCTAGTCGAAGGCACGACCGTTACGATAAGCGTGCTCAACGTCGTACTAATTAACAAACATCTCACCACTGAATCTACTTCTTAGCACTATAATGTTCCTTTTATTCTCCGATAATAAGGGGGCATTCGTAATGACTCCAATTTTGGCCTATCGAAATATCATCATAAAGGATTCGCCGGCATTTGTGTATTTAAATGGTGCTTCGACTCTCAACCAAGTGTGCAATAGTATGTCTTTGAGTCAGCGTCATCTCTAACCTGATTCGGAAAATAGTTGCCCTCAAATACATTCATGCCTTCTTTAATAGCTAAATGTTTCCATTCAGACCATTCTATATACTGATATCGTATCTATTATGAATTATTTACTCTTGCAGATATTGTTTCTTGTGTTGTAAAACCATCGCACATTCAGGAGTAGCCAGTGCGTTGGGCGTTGAATCTAACTGATTTCATACTGATTGATCATAGCAACTGATCCTATCGATCCTGCGACTGATTGTTTTCAATCCAGGTGACACAATGGAAAGCATTATTGTGAAATGAAACAAATACAGCCTAACCCCGCACCTGTCGGGGGCCTAAATGCGTCGTTGTCAGCAGACTTCGCATTACCGCAATGTCGTTGTTCTGCTTCATTATGTTTTTGATGTAGAAGTAAAAAGTAGCGTGCGTTGCTCGTGTCTGCCAGTTGGTACACTGAACGCAACAGAGCCACAGACATTATTGTTTATTGCTAAAGGATTGGTTTTGGGCGATTTCATATCCTCAGAAAACCCATTTCAAAAAGTGTTTCTTTTTTCTAAATTAAAAAATTAAGCGCTTACTTTTTTGGATCAGACTGGATAAATACGCCAGTTTACACCTAGACATTTCTGCTTTGAAAAGTTAAGCTGATTTCGAAAATCATCACTTCCTGTGGCCCCGTTGATTAATTAAAGCACCGTCTGCTTGGACATATATGCCGGAAATCATCATTACGTTCTTCGTAGCGCCCTAATACCGTTCATGGATTTTATGCCTTAGGAAGCTCGTTACTATCTGCGCCTCCAATTTTCTAATAGCATAATACGTCATGAAAAATTTTACGAACTTACGCCATGCTCAAATCTGTCAGCAGAGGCAAATATACGTTTCGCTTTTATGCTGTGCAGCGTAAGTTCTTTGATTACAAAAAACCGAACTTACGCGCCCATTGTAGGCAAACGCGCTTTTATCTTGCACAACCCGACATCGTATATTGGCGAAACAAAAAGAGGCTATGAATGCAAAGATTTGGCCTAACGACCACTTGAGGTATTTTTAAGGAGTAGATCATTTAGATTCTTACGGGGTAGTACGGTGGGCGCAAGCACAACTGCAAGGGGCCAAATCCTCCTGCGCGATATAATAGAATATGATCTGGCAATGATCAATGGCGAGGCCACAACCACTTTCTCAAGAGTAGATTCTTTGAGCTCGTCGCCAGTACAGGATGTTCGTTGAACTTAGCATCGCAAAGAACGAGCCTCTTGCCTCTCTGAGCAATTGTAAAGTGAACGAAAAAAGAATAAATTGAAGTAGATGTACAACGTAAAAACAAACTCACCGCCTCAGAAGGGAACCAGGTGGCAAATGAGGAAGCTAAATTTACTAAAACGTGAGCAAGGCTTTAACAAAGGCTCTAGTCAAGCCTACGAGAGCATCGAAGAACTGCGAGCAAGGCAAAGCATATCCACATAGAGGCACGTACACAGACTGAGCCGAGAGATCTAGGCATGGAGGAACGAGATACTTCCTGGGGAAGAGTTGACGGATCAAAGGAGAAAAAGGAAATATGACAAAAGCAAGAAGAGCCTAAAGTGGCAAGAATACACATAAGGAAGCTTAACAACCGCAGTAAAAGAAACAAGCAACCGGATGGAACTAGAAAATGCAGAACAAACCGACAATTGAGGGCTTTCGTACCGCGTCGTCGGAAATACGCCGCAGAGATGTCTTCCCAGATTGTTGCCTGATGCCATAAAAGAAATGGTCGTATTCCTCTTTTTCAACGCAAGCTTCGAAAGAAAAGGACGGTATATAAATCGATGACCAAGACATTCTGGAGGTAACGATAGAATAAGTGAAGGAAGCAAGGTTAGGGCTACCATCGGAGAAGGCACTAGGACTTAACGTGGTGCTTCGGGCGCTATCAAATTCTTAACCAAAAGATAGCCAGACTTTTTTTTTAGAAAAATAGCAAACAGGCTTCTAAATAAAAGCAATTTTCTAGAATTTCAAAAAAGGCGAAACTCACCTTGATTCCTAAGCCAGGTGATTTGTCGTAGAGACCACTGTGTTTTCTCAACACAACAGCTTTTAATGGCGAATATTTTGGTGGGAACACCGCGGGAAAAGACTCGCCAGAAGCAGATGCTGTCAAATTTCCCGTCGGTTTTAAAATGGAAAATCTACAGGCCGACTGAAAGGGTGCTGAGTGCGGCGCATAAGTAAATATTGAAAATTCGTTCTGTTTACACTGCTAGATGCCAAGAACACTTTCAAGATGAGAAGCTGAGCGGTAGCCTCCTTCTCACGCTGGGAAACGTGTGAATTTCCCCAAAGAAAGAAGGACAATACTTGGCGGTTATTATCGATCCACGACTCACTGGGTTGGCGCATGTTGAACACGCGGAAGCAGCCATCAAACTTGCAAAAGCTCGAAGCGTCGAGAAATGTACTGGAAGAACATTGGCTGCAATAATAAAACATACACCGCTTTATGCCTGTCCTGTATAGACGGACAGAGTTCTGAACGTAAAAAAAGGCCTTGTCGTCGGCCCAAAAAGCAACCGTCATCTGGATGACTAGGGCTTACGAAACCATTTCGATAAAAGCTCCGCAAATAATTGTAAGAACGATACTATCTCTTAGCAGATAAACGGGTGCGGTCAGCGCTGGATGAAGCATAAGATGTTACTTCTGCACGAAAATCTACTCTAAACAAATACAGTACGGACCGAATCAGCCCAATTGAAGGATCCGATCATGGAGTAACATACGAGCTGAAAAAATTAAAAGGCTAATCAAGACTATGCAAAGCAGTATGATAGACCCTTTTGGAAGATGTCCTATTACCTCGCCCAGACTTTCTCTGAACATAGGTAATTTTAAAGATACGCGGTTCGGAAAATGAAAAACTCTGTGAACAGCTGTGTGCTATGCAGCTTAGAAGATGGAGATGATGTGGTGCGCACCATCGAAAATATCTAGCGTAGGAGGCTGCCCGAAAATATGCTTTACACGTGGAATCACGTCAACTGCACACCAAAAACATCCTTAAGCGAATGATGAAGTCCGAAGACGAGTGGAGCAGAAGATAGAAAGTATCATACCTCTAAGACAAAATTTTGAAAAGTCTAGAAGGAGCAACGAGTTAAACCGGGTTAACGACTGCTTTGGGTAATTTCTAAGGAGGATCTTTTAACAATGAACAAAATGAGACCTTATGAAAGGAGCCACACATAGAGGTAATGTTGACGCTACTATTCGCTTTCTGAAGAATTAGAAAAAGCCTTTTGTCAAGTTGAAACCGGTAAGGTTAACGCAATTTCATTACACAACTCGCGGGCTTTGCTCCGCGCTTGTTTTGCTATTAAACCTATCTTGAGCATACGTGTTCACGCGACACCGTTTGCACAGAAATATTCATTTACACATTTAATAATACATCTACGCGGACGGTGGTTACCTTGTAAATGCTGGATTGTTTTGAAAAAAAGAACGATTACTGCCGTCGGCTTACGACCAACCGATCTACCATTATGCTCTATGAGAAAAAACAAGCATTTTACTTTAGGATCGAAAGTATTCGGCTAATCGGTCCCACCTTCCACGCCAATTGTCCCCAAAGAAATTACTTAATTTTATTGCCTTTAGGCGTCGTTTTGAGCCTCCTAGCCTTTTGGTTGTACAATGATGAAAATGGTCGTGAGATTGAGTCTTTACACAACGTACGTTAAAATATCCGAAAAATAATTTTAAAAAAATTGTAATTTAGATTATTTTTCCACGAAAGATAGTTAACGCGAAAGAGATGGGAATTGCTTTTTCCGTCAGCAGAAAAGCGAGTTTGATGACCATTAATAATTCGGATACAATATTAAACTCGATGATAATTGTGCTTAACGTCCCCAATTAATGTGTTTTGGTTACCCATAAAACGTAATTACGTCTGCCATATATTTATAGCTAGACAGCTGATTTATTACGAGTCAATCTTTTCTTCTGGTAATGAATGAGATGAATAGACAGAGACCATTATTACAAGGTTGAAGTTAGATAAGACGCTTAAGAATGTGACTCTGAAAGCTCAAAACGTTTAAAGAGTAATGGCTTTCATCAGATACGAGGGTCGCCATTACAAATTATGATAATAAAAGTCATAAAACAATTTCGTCTTAGCTAATTTCTGATAAGCTAATCTCTAGCTACCCTCATCTCTTAACGCTATTGACGATAAATGATGAACCAGTTATCGACAGTATATATGGTATTTTTACTAAACGAAGGGCAAATTAGACAGATGTCACGCTATTTGTGTGCATACAGAAAAAGATATACTTTGTTTTACCATTATCTTTATGTGGGTGTTATAACGTCTTTTGACGTCTTTGGACTTTTGTTTAGAATCGAAAATTAACAAACAGTACTAAAAAATTAACTAGAATTGTCGTGTATGGTTTGCAACAAGTCGTTAGAGAGCTATAGACTCCTATTACTCTATTTGTGATTAAGTGAAAATAATGTGTTTTATAGTGTACACTGGTTTACCCGTACAGGTTTATATTATGTATCATTAATGTCTCGGACTACACGTACTCGTGATATTCACGATCTGTTCTTTGTCAAAATCAATCATTTCCAGTGTTTGCTGTCATATAAACGGATCTTCTGATTAAAATTCAGTTGAGATAGTCAGAGAAATTGTTATTTTTTGTAACTGAATCTTTCCTTAGACATCCATCGGCGTTTGGCAGGTACGAAATAAAAAAGAGTAATAGCTTTGCTCTGATACTTGCAAGTTTTGAGATAAAATATGAAGATTTAAAGCAATTCCATTATAAATTTAAAAAAAAAAAAGCGTGAATAATTAGAATCCTTTATTGTTTGCCTTATTAGAACGAGTTATTTTTACTGTTGTTAAATAAAGGCAGATCGTTCGTATCTTCCATATATTCTTTCAACCAAAACAGTGATTCGGCTATAATAACTTAGTAATATATATATATTAGTTGGTCCAAAAGTTTTGTCCGCTTGCTTTTTCTTTAAATATCTTTTTGCCCCTTTTCCGCTTTACAGATTTTTACTATCCAACGTATTAAAAAGTGCTTTATCTACTCTATAAATCGTTTCTAGTTTTTAAGCGTCTATGTTATGATACAATGGTGTGCTAGCCTGCTGAACTTTAAGACATGTACGATGGTCTAGCTTCAGAATCGAGCATGGGCACGTTCTATTTCGTCCACTGTCTAAAGCAATTCGTATTAGCAGTGCCTGACGTAAACTCTCAACATCTATTTATCTTGAGTACGGATGTGTTTCGAGATCAAAAAGCTACAGAAGCAACCTGTGGTATTTCTTCTATATATATGTATGAAAAAAATTGTAGTAATTGTCGTTTGGTATAATTAAAAGAGTCTCGTACGCTAGTAAATTCTTGAGGAAAATAAGGCGGCTGTCGGAAATATCGTATAGCCCATTTGTCTCGAGTAAACGATATTATACAACAGAAAGGGTCCGATGAACACGGTAGAATTACGCCTATCCTCGACAATGCCAAAATCATAAATGGCAGAGATCGTTAATAGTGTTCTGCGAGTCTTCGAAGGAATTACTTTTCGCCCCAAATGCATACCCTTGTTGTTGCTCAGTTTAGACCTTGCGCTGGCGGACAGCCTATCGTTTGATCACTTGTAAATGAAATTTATAATACTACATTTTGCAATGGAAAGGGTCTCAAAAATTTAAATATTTCACAAATCGAATATACATCGAGTACATTGGTTGAAAGGTGGGGGCACTCGTCGAACCTTGCGCAACACATTTTACGCTAGCTGAGATAAGATCTCTCGCTTCAAAACTAAGAGGTTTTACTAGTAAATTGAAAAGATTTTTCGATTTGCAGTGCTCTCATAGCTTGATACGCGAAGATAACAGATTTTATTATCTTCTCTGGTAATCAAATTGACAAGAGTAATAGCTGCTCTATGCGACAAGCAACCTTCGAACAAGCCGACAAGTTATTCATTAGCGGAACAACACTCGAGCATACATCTCGGCGGCGATAAATACATCATTACAAAACTCCAATGGAAAATGATATTTACTCAATACCGAACCCTCGAAGTAATTCTTTAATTTTCAAAACTCCGTAGCAGGTAGGTTTTTAGCAGAACTGAATCTGAAATGTCATGTATAAATCTTTGAGTTTTTATATTGGATATGTTCTCTCCTTGGCCGATCAACGGCGGAGATGCATGTGCACTAAGAAAGATAATTTCTATTTATTAAATGAAAAGCACTTGTGTACACACTAAGCTGTAGGTTATGCAGCAGAACATGATTTTCGTTATATACAAAAGGGAGAATTTTTGGAACAGCCGCCGTTCAATTTTGTAAGTGTTGTCTGTGAAACGAGCTCGAAGAAGTTTAATGGCCTTTTGCTGTAGCTGAGAAAATGCTAAAAAATTCAAACCGTTCAATTCCTAGGCGATTGCAATAATGGGGCTTTTTTTGGACTACCTTGCCTGTGCCTCGGTTAGACCTTAATGTTCGATTGTGTAAGATTCAATTAAAGCAGGAACTAAAGCCATCTGAAAAGGCTTACGCTAAAACGCGATCTTTACTTTGTAATCGATGATTATGGCTTGCTCACAGAACAAACTATACTGCAGCTTAGGGGCACACCAGAACCAACCAGCTTACATAGCCAACATTATGTGACCTTTAAGCAGAAGGTGGTACGGAACCGTTTTTTTTTTTTTTTTTTACTTAACCGTTGTTAATCGTTCTCATTATAAAAAAAGAAAAAGAAAAAAAAGGCTTTTCATAGTCGTAACCAGATACATACATAACATGGACTAAAAGAAACGAAAATAGTGGGCCTAGATTCTTCTACTCCCGTTGAAAAGAAGATGACATAGTTCGCTGCTCAGCTCTTCTTCCGAATCCACCGCAAGTCCGCAATATGAATAAGCAAAAAAAAATAATTTTATTGTTTAAATTTTATTTTCCTTCTAGATTGATTCCCTTAACAAAGTTTTTATTCAGGTTTACCATCTCTACAGGTTTCTACATCTCTTTAGTCTATGAGTTCGTTTCCACAGGAAACACACAAGGATTGATAGATAGGTAGGTAGGTAGGCAGGCAGGCAAGTAGGTAGGTAGGTAGGTGTAAACGAACATTATTATTATTACTATGTTTTTCAAATTATTTGTCAAGGAAATTAGAACTGATTTGATGAACATGATTTTTGTTGCGCGTTTTTTTCTTTATTAACGTGTTAGTGTTATTCAGCTTGTATCTATTTTCGCGCTACTTAAACAGCGGGTACATTTACAATCGCTTTGCTGATCGACAAGTAACATATTTAGATCATTACTATGGTAGGCAATGTGATGCTACGCGGGTATCTCCATAATGTCATTTCGCTTATGTAATCACTATTAAACAATCTGCAAAAAACAACATCTGTGCATGGCTATCGCTGGGCAGGTTTGTAGACTAGACAGTGTAGGAATTGGGATATAATCTTAAGAAGGTGCTGAGCAACAACTGAACCGGTCTGAGAGATGCTCGGGACATCCGGCCGAATATCCGGTCAAACCAACTGTCGATCAAGCCTCTGAAACCAGTGACGTTTCGAGTCCACAGTAATGACGGCAATTTCGATAAAACTTCTTTGAAAGATTTAATTGCCTGAAGACTTCTTTGCCCAATTTCTGATAGCGGTAGCTGTACAAAACAGACACTTCTTAAGCCCGCTTCTGTTCACTTCTAGAGCCGCTCAGCTGCTTGTATTCGAATTATCAGCATACTGACGAAAAAAATGCAGAATACTTAGACATTGGCCGGGAAAATTTTAGTACTAAGAAATAGCAAATACGTGTAATTTTATTAAATGAAAACTGTAACTAAGGGCAAAAAAATGAAGTGAAGTTTCCTATGGGGTTACTAGTGGTATCGAATACTATCGGAACAAAAATGTGATTAAGTCGGTGTTGCACGGTGGGTGCATTATATGTGTGCAAAAATCTAGTAAGCACGTGAACATACTGGTAGGGATGTCAAGCGGAGTAGATATCGGATAGTTCCCCAAAATGTGATTTCTAGCATCTGTAGTTTAATGGGGTGGCAAAACGTAAATTGAGAAGGTCAACTAAAGAGTCACTGTAAAAGATACTGCTCTTGGAGGCCAGATAGTAAAGGATCGTCTATGCCATGGTCGCAGAAAGTAACTCGCAAAACCCTTACAAACAGAAATAGTCTGTTTGATGCTGTTGTTCTGAGCATGCATATCGAAATCACGCGAGAAAAAAGGGGAACAAAATAAACGATAATGAAATAATGATGCTTTTGGTTTTGTATTCTTGTCTGATGCCGCTAACGATGCATGAAAAAGTTAACCTTCTTTAATCTATATTCTGTATTGATTTGCGGTACATTCGTTGAATGATCTCATGCATATTGGCTGCCGGAAAAATATATCGAAAAATGAGTAGTTTTGTATGCGTTTACGCACACCTTAAATAGGGTAACAAGCGAATCTCTAAAGGCATGTGAATTTTTGAAGTGCTGAATAATCCTTGGTTCTCCGCCTGCCAACGTAGGATTTTTCTATAGTTGTTTATACAAACGGGTCCACATTGATCTGACTAATTTTTGTCGTTGATATTTACTCACAAGTTACCCATGACAAATATGTCATAAACGCAAATAGAAAAAAAGTCAATCAATTTATACAAGTAACTTCATACCATTTTGCACGATCATAGACGGCGTAGTAGATCATTAAAAGCTAACAATAAGCAACTAATTAGGTCATTTTATTCATGGATTTTATATTTTCTACAAAATCAACTAAATAAGCAGTTGATCGATTCTGTAGGTAGTCTATCCTAAATAATAATCTAAACTATGGATAAACTTCATTTCCATGGTAGCTTTATAACTAAAAGAGGGTATTTCTGATGCGTGTCTGAAATAAAAAACCAAAACTGCCCGATACTATTAACTCCTAATGCTCGCTGTGGAACTTGGTTTGATTGCTAGACACGCAACACGAAGTTATCGAAAAATGGAAATTACCATTTTGGGTTTTCACACGCGGGCGATAACTGCATATTGAACGTAGGCTGTGCCTAACGAATATACTGCGGTGGACCTTGTTCGTAGGTCTGCTTAAGACACATGCACTGCAACAGATGACAACCGCGACAGTTTTTGATGACTTGAATTTACCCGGTATCCTAGAAATCACCAAAAATTGCTCAACCTCTGTCCTCAGCGGCAACATATCGGAGGACCCTTCGTAAACTGCTGTTAAGACCAGCTTGTCGGTAGTGCCACTCCTAAAACTCAAATCCGGACCTAATCATGGCTTTACACTCCGTTCCATCGATAACACTGTCCTGTAACCTTTCAGACAATTCATAAACCGTAAGTTATCTTTTATATTACATTAAGTAAACGGAATTTGCATTTTCGCATAAGCATCTAGATTACAGGTTGTGGATAAATAGACTGTAAATCAAGGGGGAAGAGGGGGTGTTACTTATTTCAATATGATGAACTGAATCCTATTGTTGATCGTATTTGCGCGAAAGAAATGTACAATGAACTTATGAGCTGGTGTACCTTTCTGATTGAGTCACGTACCCCACTCCTTGACCCAAACCGGCAAATTACGTGGCCACTTGATCGTATCAAATATACCGCAATCAAGAAATATCCAACACTTTGTCTAGCAAGATTTCGGAAGCTATAAAGAAATGCAGGATGTTGACCGATTGAAGCTGAACTTTAACGCTGCTGGCTCAGCTTTCCCTTATACTAATGGTCGCTTAAAAGGTAATGAATCCTTGTTTGAAATCTTCGGATCCTGTTATTCCTCTTCGCACAGAAAAGACAAGCTTAATTGTCGAACACTTCTCATTTCTATACTGGCGACTGTCTTTTTTCTCTCTAGTTCCCTGTACAGCTAAAAATGAGCGTTTGGAACGTCTCTATCTAGTCGTTGTAGTTTCTAAGATCACCACTAAACACTTTAGATTGATATTCGAAGAGTCTTACATGGAAAGCATTGCACCTTGTGTATGTTGAAATTGTATAGTTGCCCTATATTAGAGAAAAATTCGTTGCAAACTACAGGCCTGTATTTCAATGTTCTGTTACTAATACTTTCAAAAAAAATTGGTAACCCGAACTTTCAAATAGAGATAATTTACCTTACCCAGCACAACACTGTTTTATAGCTTATCGCTCTAATTAAATATATATTTTAAAAATATGTAAAATCGGACCATACGTGTAAATTCGTATACCTAACCGGGTCAAAATCGACAATGATCTAAGCCACTCTACAGAGTGGCTACGCTGTCTCTAGTTCGTCAAAAATGCGCGTTTTTACTACATTATATACTATATTTATTTTAAGCATAAATCAGTACCTGCCTAAATCTAGCTGTAAAAAAGATAACCAATCAACTTTATTCCAACAGACATATAACGGAAGTAGTCAAATCTACAAGGGTCATAGTACACAGTATTTTAGAGTATTTTATCACAATAAAGCCCGCTAGTAAAAATCCATGTTCTTTTTTTGAAATTATCTTATAGAATAGACTAAACGCTTGGATCTCCTTTGTTTCTTTCTCCTGTGTTTATAACGAGTAAGGGCCAGCAGACTGTCGAGGTTACACACGGCGGGGTTTACAGTTCGCAATATCTGTTTTCCGTAGAAACTTCCTATCAACACGGGAAGTTCATCAGGTAACGCTTCGTAGGTGTCACCCAGATTACGTACTACACGTTTCGTTTATGGAAGGAACAAAAGGCCATTGATTCATTTAAAAATTAGTTGATTTAAAAATATAAACTCATTTGAAAATAATTTAAGGCTAGAGAGGCCGCGAATTGGATGAACGATTCGTAGTGTCTTTGCGGTCCGAAGCAATGTGAACGCGAATTCGGCGACCTGAACGTAAAGTCGTGTTTCATTTTCAACCAATTAAGGTGCACCGTGTAATTCATTTTAAAGCAAAAGCGGCATCTCCATCTCTTTAGGGTAGAGCAAACTCAATAATCAGAGATCCCAGAACCTTCACAAGCAGGGCTTATTCGCTGGTCAGATTTTATAGCATACTAGTGACCTATTGTGTCACGTCATCTTCTCTAATGAGGCTTATTTCTAGCCGAATGGCTATGTGAGTAAACGAGTTTGTCACATTTAAGGGAACGTAAGTGTGAATGTAGAGTAATCACTTCACTCACCAGAAACCACTTACTGCTACAGGTTGTGGAGGGAAAACTTCAAAAATGACGATCGAATGGTAGCGACAGTCACTGGCGAGTTCTATAGTGATACGCTACAGTTTTTTCAACGGACCGGAATGAAGCTATTAGATGCGAACAATTTTTGAATATGAGGTAGCTCGATACATAGTGCAGGAAGCAACCAACTTGCTCGAAAGCATGCTTCTAGACCAGCCGTTTTAGTCCTATAATTTGACTACCCTCGATTGGTCGATGTTACCGACAGGCTCAGTCGAGCAATGGTGAACAATTGATGACCAGAAACGTTGTATTCGTCTAAAGTCAAGCCTAAGAAAAGTTAATGCTGAACTATACAATATTGCGTTTCAGAACTACGGAAAACGCATCGAATTACGCAAGCTGCGCCTGGGGAGGGGGGAAATTTGGCAAATTTTCAGATGTAATGCACTGGGCTACTACCTAAACCAAGACATGCACAGGAAGCTGTTTTTGTTTTCCACCCCGGAGGGCGCTGAAACATAATTCCGCCCTGTTAGCCCATCGTAAATTATCTTCCAGCTTACTAGCCCTGCTCAAAAAAGTGAAAGTATCTGCATACATGTTCTCAAAAGGTCTCGCAGGTTCAAACGATGTGTTTTTGTCACCTATCATTTCATTCCTACACAGACGCTCTTGCAGTAAAATGCGCATTTCAATGAGCCAATGCCGACAACCGCTTTTTGTTATCAGTTGAGCTATTAGCTTAAATAACTTGCAAGGTTGAAGTTGCATTCCACCCAACTTAGTGCGAACTATGCCACCCTAACATTCATGTTTATGGCAAATATCGAGATGAGTAGACTGAAGACGGCACCCCTGTCGATCTCACTTGGTGTATCGGAAATGGGCAATTTCTTGCAGCATTATTAGACAATGCGCCCTCGACAACTGTAAGTTCCCTTATTGACGCAGTAAAGGTTAATGTAAATACCAAATTCATTGCCTCAAGCAATAACGAATTGTGCAAAGGCATAGTAAAGCATATCTAGCATATAAAGCATAAAAGAAGCAGCTAAAATTTGAAACATTTGGCACAAGTTATCATACAATAGAAAGGAGTTGGGAAGATGGGCTTCGGACAATCTTCCCAACTCCTTTCTGATGATTATAAGAATATTTTCGTAACAATTACAAGTAAGGCGAAAAAATAAAGCGCAGAATGAGAATACGCAGACAAAGCCGATCCTCTTGTGCATCGCTGCTGCAGGCTACCCTAGGCTAAATCAGATAAGCCTCATAAACGCAATAATTTGAATTTAGGATGCCTACCTAAATGAAATGTTCGATGTTGGCTAAGTGCATTCAAACGGTTTGTAGGATAGATAAGCAACAAGCAGCTTTGCCCTTGTGCCGTAAGTCTACGGTATTTAGCAAATAAGTCAGTGGGCAAATGCTATATCGATAGTGCTTGAAGCGGTATTACTAGAAACAAATTTCTGGCGGTAATCGGCGTATTTAAACATTCATGCAAAAAGCTTCCCTCCAAATTGTCTCTGCAATGGGAAATTATAGCATAAACCAATTATGTCTACATACGTAGAGCTTGCGTGGCTACGAGGCCGAGCAACGCAGCTAGCGGCTTCTGTACTAATAATATTCGACGAGGTGCCATGTGTGTACGCACCAGCTATGGGGCATCAAACAGTTTGTACGTATTTGTAATTGATTATCTATTACCTGTTCCATTAGATTTAGCGTAAGTGACAATCTAGCCTATATTTGTTAAGTATATGAATGTCTAGGAAAGGTATACTCACTTTTAGGTGTAAAGCGTGAACAAAGTTTAGAAAGCCATTCTTAAGTATACTACTGAGCATGAGAAGTGTTTAAGCGAAACATTTTCTAACTATTAAGTGCAATAAAACGTAAAATAAGCATTTCCTCTAAGCCTACAAAAGTTCAAATACTTATTTAACATTACGTAAAGAATATTCACTGCAGAGATTTCGGCGACAGCCTACAATCAGACACAATAATCGTGATAGCAGCAATCACTAGTTAAGTAAGTTACATGTGCGAATCATTTTTTTTTTAATAAAAAGGAAGCCATGTATACACACAATGGCCTTTGCCTACATAATGTCTCAGAGAGGCTGTACACCGCTTGTTCCCAACTTTGAACTGAAATAATTATTCAGCTTTGCACATCTATATGCAAATTTGTGCATTGTCTACAACTAGAAATTACACAACCTCGGACGCCTGAGGAATCGTCCCGTGTATACATACACGTCGTCTTTACGAATTCGGATCGTTGCCTTCCGAGCGTTTCAAATGGGATGACGTATCTAGATTCAGTAGGTTACTGCTGAGCCAGCCGCATTGATTTCGTCACAATCAGATAGCGATGCGGCCCTCAGTGCGTCAGTCTACTCAGTGAAATGATCTGACGACTGATGTTGAAAGAAACAACTTTCGTCATCAACCGTTCAGATTCGTTCGGCTACACAGGACCTGTTCTCACTATCGACGAACAAGTTTGATCCATACGCAGACGCACCTGAAAGTGCTTCAGTTCAGAGAGGCGTACGTTTAGAGCAAATACCGAATTTCATCAGATCTAGACGACGAACGCAATTAGACGACCTTGAACTGCAGCATATGCCGATGAAGGAAAATGCCGTCTTCCAAAATTTGAGGGTAATTATTCTTAACTGTGTTGCGATGTGCTCCATTCTACCTGTTAAGGCGTAAATGGTTTTCCCTTTGTTTAACTGTACCGTACATTAATGAATCTTTTATGACCATCTAATAATAATCGATCTCCATACTCCTCCAATAATCTGCCCCAACCTCTGGGGTTTGGTTCGTCCCCCTTTAGTCCAAAAATCTTATTGATCACGACTGTAGTGTTTGGTTTGTGCTCTAAGTTGAGAGCATGTACTCATTCAATCATATACTAATAAGCTTGTACTTAAATTAATTAGACGTTCATAAACATACGTTCATAAATATTTCATATTTTTTTCTCAATGTACATGTTTAGTTAAGGAAACAATCACGCGGTGTTTCTGAAAGGAAGGAAAACTCCGATGACTGTTACAAGGTGGCGTCGTCTTTTGATTATTCTGTAGTTCAACGCAACTAACTATAAGTAAATTATTTCTAGAAAATGTCTGAATTTTGTTTCGAATTATTTGTATAAAAATATATAGCCGAACAGCTAAAAAGGAAAGGCGGTAAAAACTATACCTTGTGTATCTATTGAGGTAAATTTTGACGACACCCAGCCAGCTACAACCTTCAACGAGTTCGTAAAATAATGGGTGGAATTGAGAATCAGATGCTCCTTTCCTAAACAGATTATCTAAATTATGAATACACGTTTTCAACTGATGCAACTGTACAGTCAGGTCTCTCAAGTGAAATGAAGGCATTACGTACGCAATGGGTACACGCTTTGTTACTAATCGTGCACCTGTAACGTTGATATTATAGACTAGACATCAATATTTTGTTATTTCTTTTCACGGTGCGAAATTAACTTATCTGTATGATTTGTTTGATTCCTGCGACACTGTGTAAGTTCTTCTCGTTCCCGTGAAAACAGTCATCAACCAAATTTCTATAAATGCAACTTTCTTCAATAGTATTGCATTGGAACGGTAATCCTCTTCAAATGGCTCTTTTTTTCTGTGCAGTACCTAATAGCAACTAAACGTCCAACAGCAAGCACCGCTATAATTCTTATTCTATTTACGACGCAAGCCCCTGTGCGCCATCTCCTCAGATGGAGGCGCTCAACTTCTTTAGGTTAACGTCAATTCATGTTTCGAATATACTGTAGTACCTAATATTATAGCGGATCATCGATAATACAAAACCAAACTGTTTGCATTGATTTCTAAAACATGTTCATCGTATGCAAATCTGGAACCGTGATCGTAGTAAAAAGATGTCCCCAATTTAGGTTAATTTTCGTGCTATTACATCGCTTATAGGGAATAGATAATGCGGATCGAGAGAAACCTACTTTTACCTCTATTTATTTGCAAACATTTATTTCCTCACAAAAGCTCATTTATAACTCCTTAGTAGTATGCCATATAATAATTTTAAAAATTATTATTGATGTTGTCGTTGGTCTTGGCATTTTAGCAAATAAAAGCTGTCCAGAATTGCTGTACACGAATTTTCTGCAAAAGCCTTGAGATCGTCATGAACGTTTCGAGACAATTTGTTGCTCTATTAATTTTCAGTCCTAGCTAATGTTCCGTCTTTCGTTTCCTAGCTGAACATGTACACGCACCGATGCGCTGCCTTTAATATCCCTCATTTTAAGTAAAACTGTTGGTTGGCTAAATTTACATATGTGTCTTTTGATTTACCTTCCTATAATAGAGTATATAAATTGGTAGCTTGAAATGTGGCGCATTCATTGAAATTCCGTTAAAACCCCCCTAAAAGGTAGGGCGAACGTAGTTTTTTGTGGAGCATAGATATGACGGCCCTTGAAAGATATCGTTCATCCTTACCTGGACAAGAGTCATGGATAGAAAAATTAGTTGCTTTCTAGCACAATTGTCCAGACACTGGGATGTGCGATGTTTGCATTATCTCATAGGAATTAAGACTGTGACACAGAAATGGGTGAAGGAAGATTGTCTGTTCGGTGGTGCCCTGTTTCGTTTGCTAAATTTAGATACCGCGTTTAGAAAATATTGTCAAAAACGCTGCCGTGCAATTTTCGTTTTCAACCAACCCTGTAAAGACTTAATCCGTTAATGGAATACCGGATCAATTAACGACCACGGCAACGAAAGGAATACGTTTTTGCGACATTTGGTAAATGCGGTCTAGTACACTAAGCTGCATTCATCCGGCTATGGCACGATCCTAGCGTGACCTCATAGTAGCTATAGTGGCTCGCCGAGTTCGCCTCATCGGCGAGAACAAGCTAAAGATCCACATTGTATTATAAAAACAAAGTGTAAACTTGTGAAAATATCGGCTACAGGCCATTTTAATAGGCGACGCAGGTGTGTTTAGCCGTATTGATTTCAACATCGAATCGCTATAAGTAGGTATTGAGGCGCTGAAAAAGTCGCTTATGGCCGAGAGGAATCTCTACGAGGTCTTAGGCTCGAGAAAGATTTTTTTTATGAAATTTAGAAGTTTGAAGTTTTTCAGCGTTTATAAGGTTAAAAAGAAAGTCGCTACTACATGTTTCAAATAGATAGTAAGATAATTATAGCTATAACGTAACCATATTGATAATAGTAGCCAGTTAATGTCACACTTTTTGATTATAGTACAATAATATAAACAATAAACAGATTAGATTAAAGAATAAAATACAAACCATATTACTACAGCTTTTCCCTTTTTGTCATTGCTAATTTTATTAATGGTTTAATATTGGGACGGTTACATTCGTTCGTTGCTCGATAAGGATTAGCACCCCTGACCACTGGAACTATGCAGGCACACGTGGGTATCTATCATAATCGTGATTATCGTCTATTCGATAATCGTCTTTCGAAATCAATTGCTATCGCCACGTATCAGCGCCAGTGGCAGTCGCAATGAAAGGAATCATGCGTGATTATATACAGAAGAAATGGCAACGATAATAGCACAAGATCGTTTTTTTTTATAGAATGTTGTTGAAGGAGCCGTGTACGTTGAAAGACATTACCACACGATCATGCCGAAGTACCGGCAGAAGATTCGATCAGGAACATGGCGCTCCCTAACGGTTAGGAAAAATGAAATGTCTTTGTTATGACTGTATATAACGATATATGTGTATGTATGACAAGGTACCCAATAGGGTTGCTGGTACTCGATGCCATATCGTCTATGTAATAGCTATCTAGATTCATGTTGCGTACCCCGATGCATTCGATATTACAAAGTCGTTTAACTTTTTTTCTTTATTACACGATACAGTGATATTTATCGTAGAAAAAAAGTTGTCCTTGATGTGTTGCTGTGGTGGCTCCATAAAGCTTCAGCGTCCAATACCTGGTAAAACGATGACAGATTAGCTACTCATTGGCCCTAGGAATTAGTCAAGGAAGTTCTCTCTATTTCAACGCGTTGTGGTGTAGTGACAGCCGTTGGTGGCTTTTGGTTCCAAATAAATGGAATTATTCAAAATCGTTAATGACATCAGTTGGCGTCGTCACTCATATCAATATGAAGCTTTATCTACTCAAATGTACGAAAATTGTTCGTATACGATCAATACGGAGGGAAAGACGACACTTTGTGATATTCATTTTAGTTGCCCCTTAGAGGCAAGGTACACGCACCAGCATTCAAGACCCACTATTTGTTGTCCACTAAAAGTGATGATATGGGTATATGGTATGTGCCCGTGAGAGCTTAGAAGGTGAGGTAATTGCATGCTAAGCATAGGGACACATTGCGGTGTAGGTTCGAATCCATAGACAGACATACGGTTCGTCGTTTCGCGTTGGCAAGAACCAGCCGGCCAGCCAGCCAACGGTCTGTGCGATCAAATCCTTAACAGCGATAAGTGTGTATGGTATAAATACTCAACTTGGAATCACAAACGGGTTCACACACAATTGAACGTCATATAAAGCAGTTTGATGTGAAACTATAGATAATTGCTATTGCAAGACTTATGTGACCACGCTCTTCTAACTTACGGCACGATGCTTTCGCATTAATGAAATGACTGTTAAAGGCTTAGTGCAATACGAGTTGTCAGTGCAAAGTTGCTTTTTAGAGAACTCGAGAAAAGAATTAGCATAACTTACGTCGCTTTTAGTAATTATGATTATAGCCCACCTGTACAGCTTGTATCGAAACTTTATTATATAAGTAGGTAGTTTGCATGCTATTGACAATTGTGCGTAAGTCGTGTGCTGTAAGAAAGTCTATGCGAAGTATATAGTCCCATCAAGCCTCAACGGTACTGGTTCTGTAAATCAGCTTATCAAATCGGCGCAGTTTTCAAAACTAGAGGGCTTTGCCACCCATCCCCTCACGTTTAACTCACGTATACTGTATGTATAATGCAACTGGTCAGTTTTTTTTACTATTATTTTTCTACAGTCTAGTACTACTACAGTTTTCGATAAAAGGAATCTATGCGGCAAACCAAAATCTTTTCAAAATCCACATACTGCTTGTTATAACTCTGGACGATCACTTCGACAATACTTTCGAAAGATTAACTCATGTGGTTTGTTTTTAAAACCCCCTTAAGCTGTGATCCTATAAGCAGCCTGGGATATGGCACGTCTGTAATAGCTATAGCTCTTTCCCTACTGTTAAATACGACGATTCATTTTCTTGTGCAGTAACTAAACGCGACAGGACCGCACACAGACATACTTATTGAGTAAATAGCTAGATCGACTGTTATATTTCATTTCTAAGCCATTTATCATGAATATATATATATATATATATATATAAAAACAAACAGTTTCGGACGTCTAGACATATATGCACTCCAACTGTGCATACACATATATTTATTGTATAATATTAGTTTTGGTGAGGCTTATCCTAAAATTAGCGAATCGTAGATGCAACTCAACCACACACCCACCAACGATACGTTGTCTTTTTTTGCGCCGTTACTTTATCTAATGTTGTCGACGGGCAGGCATTGAAGACAGGAGTGTGTGCTGTTAGCTGGAGCCTCCATCAGGGTGTTTGCGATTCCTAGGAGCACAGTTCTCGGGCTGCACGCAGCAGGTAGGGGTGCGGGAACCAAAGTTTCGGATGGTTAAAGGCATGCAGAAAAACAGGCTCACAATTTCACACGAACTTACCATCAGAACGTCTGACTTGAAGCAATCAGGTAACTCGAGTTACTTTAGACTGCACGTCTTTAGGTCATAAAAAGCCTGCATGCCCCTAATCTATATTTTAGATATTTCGTTCGTTGATGCGGTGGTTCGAACGCCCAAACTTCAAATGAAAACAGATCAGGAGGGCGCTATATCAAATATCGCCGACGGTACAGGCTACGCAGCTTATGTTGATAGCGGAGAACCATTTGTAGTCTCGGTAGAAGATATTGTCGAGAATAAGTAGCAAATAGATAAAAATAAACTCTTCCCGGAAAGTTTCCACCTTCTAATCCACTGGGCCTTTCCTGCGGACTATTCTCATTCTTCCTAAAACGCTACGTTAACTTGTTTTTGTCCCACTACTAAGTACAGACAAATAAGAGTGTGTCTCAGCACGGACTCTTCCTGAAGTAAAATATATGTGAATGAGTCTTGTAACTTAGGCCCTGCTACGATTTGATCAAAGTTGTTATACTAGGCCTAAAATGTGCATATAGATTTGTTCTAAAGTAGTTAGCAGAACCAAAATAGCATGGCTATACACTAGCATTTATCTGGCATGAGTAAATAAGCTATAAAGCTAGAGTTTCTTGAAAAATTTAGGTTAGGATATTTTTGCGCAGATAATAAAACGACTGGCTGCAAAGAAGGCCGGGACCCAAAGCTTTTGTAAACCCAATTTGACGGTAAATCACTTAGAATTAGATTACCTATTGTAACGTGACGGCTCGATCGAATCCTCCTCATTACGTGAGCAGCAGCCTGAAAGAGCAAATTACTTTACTTTAAAGAGCAAGTAAATTTACATACAGACTAAACATTTCCTAACGAAAATTTAATTTCACGGAAGACGAGATAAATCCAGTTTTAGCTTGTAATCAATATTATTTTATACATTACGCCTACAGATATGAGTATTGTCATTGGCATAAATTGCGTCTTAATGATGGTTGGTTTCATTCTAAGCTTTTTAAAGGTAAGCATTGGCGCCTTTGTAGCAGAGTAGACATCTTCTATTTCTATAGACCTTGAGGCTAGTGCTACGTAAGTAAGCGAATGGTTTGTCGTCGTTTATGGCATAACGGCGCGTTTTTTTATTATCTAGTATTGAGTACAGAATCATTTAAATAGAAGGTTGAAGAAAGCCTTAACTGTACGTACGTTTAACGGCACATCTTAGAAAACAGACCTCAGGATTGCCCCCTAGAACAATGCACAGGCGTTCTGTTAGGTTCATAGAACCGACGCATCTGCCGCAATCTTCCGCGGAACCGCTCTAAAAGGCAGATTCGCAAACGAACAAAATATATGTAAAAGAACAAGACGCTTCAATCGACGAATTTGCCTGAGGAACTATGGCTGCTCCTTAACTTACGAATACTATTTAAGCTTTAACGATCGTGTTTTTTTTTTATGATTTTTGCCCACCTTAAGGTAATCCATGCAGTCATCTGTGAAGCCAAGTCCGCTAAACGCTTCGATTACTTTCTCCTGAGTAGCCTCGTCGTAATCTGCAATTACGGCCCCCAGTAACCATGTAAATAGGTATAAAATTGTTAGCAAGAAGTATAAAGAAATGAAAAAAAAAAGATGACACTTCAATTATAACTCCGTTTAGTTCAAAAGTACATGTACGCCTTATTTATGCCCATATTTGTACGATGTTTTTTCAAACTTTTTTTTAAAACATTTACGCTTAAGTGTGCTTAGCTCTTCGGAAGAAATTCCGTTGTCTATGTGTTTATAAACAGGCGAACGCAAGGTTACATTTATATAGAGAAGAACCATTTACCAAATACGCTTTCGGTGTTTTACCGAAATTACCGATTGACGAGTATGAACACTTTTCTCCAAATCTAGCAGCTGGCCTTCATCACTAGCACAGCTAAGTACACGAGTCGCAACAGATCGATTAGAGCAATGGAACTTCTACGCTAAAATTATTTTTTAATGCCATTCGGCATTGCGTCGGGAATTTTAAAGGTTTCCTAGCAATAATACTTCTTGTCTTGACTTTTTAAGTCAAACTTGATCTAGCGAAGGTATCGTACGCAAACATCTATGTTCATAAACCTAGTACCCTATAACAATTTCGATAGGAATATAAGACTTCCGAATACATCTTCTAAGCTTAATGCAAAAGTTTGCTCACAAAACATTTCAAAAAATCCCAGGAAGGCTTAGGTACTCTAGAACAAAGCATATTCATTTTATAATACTGGAACAATGTATTAGCATTGGAAATAGCAACAACTCATTTAATCTTGTACGCAATAAGCTCGACAGAATTTTGTGGGTGGAAACTTCACCGGGGGCGCTTTCAAGGTTCATCTCATTAAGGCTTTTTAAAGGTCTTTAGGTTAATTTTTTAATTGTCGCGGTATTTAAATATCCTACAAGGGCACCTTCTGCGGCACACGCAAAACAAAGCCGGAATTAATGCTAACAAATAAGGCCGAAATGTAAAAAAATATTACTTCATCAAATATTTAAGAAGGCTATCGACTAATTTAGGAACGTAGCAGGAGAGCTCAATTCGACGGGACATTAATGCATTTACGACTTTTCAATAAAATTCGAAAAGATGCAGCAGTTCTAAACAAGGTACTTCTCAAGATTTATTAAAGAAATGAAGCTTTTTTCGTGAATCTCGCACGAAGTTTTGCCACTATCGTCAATAAACTACTAGGGAAACTATTCGACGCAGACCTGTGTATAGGATCTAGTTTTCCAAGTCTTGGGTTTTTATGGTTGAAGAAATGAAGAATAGCAAACTAATTTGTCTAATTTCCGTAAATTCGCCTAGATACAAAGCTTATTTGTACACTTTATCTATCTAACATCTATTATAGAATGTATCTCTTAGGCGCGCCTTACGTGCATTTCGCTTGAATATATTACTTATATAATAATAATAAATTCTGGTTATTTTTATTCTACATTACTAAAAGTAGGTTACTACATGATCCCTGCTTAGCTTTAGTCTATATTTCAAACGATCAGTATTTGGTTTATTGTGATATTTCTTTTGTAAAACCTAAAACATTTTTGAAATTTACAATTCGTAGGCCTAAAGATTTAGATCTCATCACGAAATGTTCAATCGTCTCACTTGCTACCCTACATATTTTACACACGAGGCCCTCAACGTTCTAGAAGTCTTCCTTCATTGTTTCCGCGGCGTGCACGGGGCGCTCGGCAGTAGGCGAGCAACCTTGACGCCCTCCTACAATATCTTTTGTGCAGGAACAAAAGTGCTAACAGGAAGTAAATTGTTTTTGCTGAATTAGATCTCTTTATATATCCGTATATAAAAGTCAAAATGTAGATCAAAACGACCTAATATTTATGGGCAGGTATTATGGTCCCGGTGGACCAAATCTGATATCCTAGGTAGGCAAGATGGTCTGTTGTGGGTGCAGAAATAAAAGCCACGCACGTTACTAAACGATGTTGCGAAACTGCATGCTTAGATAGATCTGAGACATAGTCCTGTATAGCTTCTATCCCTGAACCGAATAGCATATTAATCGAAATGAGTTATAAACAAAATAAAAAAAATAGTACTGATTTAAAAAAAAAACACTAAAGTAGATATTAACGAGCTCGCATGTCTAAAGTTGGCCAGAGCACATTGTGGCGTACAATCTCTTAATGAATTAAATAATTTTGTTTAAAGTCACTTCTCGATTTTCGCGAGAATAGGTTACTCAGAAATTTCTAATTAGGTGAATACGAAGGATATTCTTTTTTTTGCTAATTTTCCTGGCTATCGTATTCAACCACTGTACTTTGTACTATAACATCGTCCCAGATAATTGAATTTTAAATTCAGTTATGCTAAAGTAGCATATTTAAAAAGCAAAACAGTTGAAGCAAAAACTTTTCAAACGGATTTGCCTGGGACACGGCCTTGGAGAAACAGAGAGGAGGCGCATTGAAGGCGTCAGGGGATACGTACTTACAGCACAACAAAATTCATAATAGCCTAAAACAGCATAAAAATAGGTAGTGATTTTACTACTAATCAATTAAAATGCTGATACTTACTAAGGACTAAATAGGTACAACGATTTTTGTTAAAATTTTCGCATGAGTGTCGAACTGAGTTGGGCTGAGCATAATCGGTAACCAACAAGGTTACGTATTTCATACGGATTATAAGCAATTTTTGCCTTCTATTTGTAGCGTATGATGTTATAAAACTACTAAATACGTAGTCCAACATTAAACAAACTGACTGTATCCATGTGAAGCAGTATCTGATGGTACTGTGAACCGTAGCAGTACGGCTATAAGGATGAACCATGATCCACAACATATCGTTGCTCTCCGTAGATCCTTACGCATCATTGGAAATCTACTGTAAAGTTGCTGAAGCCAACACGCTTAAAGCTGAACTTAATTTCCTCTTGTGACTGGGAACGTTTTGCAGTTCTGATAGCTTATTTCTCCAATCTGTTAAAGCTGCTGCTGCGCCAGCAAAATTTCTTGTGCACAAATATCAAATTTGTATCACTTAGAGATCGTCATTGAAGCACAGTACGGTGACAACGTTATGGAATAGTCTATTTCTAGTAGGGATTGAATACGGTTATTACCCGCAGCCCTGTAAGCACTTCGATTCGTACCAGCATATACCGAACAACCAGGTAGCTCAAATGAAAATACAGTTCGTTCGTTAACGTTGCCCGTTTAGAGGTAGAAATTGCTCAAGACCCTTTGTCACGAGTCCACGCTCAGTGTCAGTCTCGAGGCGGCCATGTTTGCTCTCTGCTAAGATCAAGATTTGATAAAGAACCTTGTAGAGAGGTGCTAGGTTCTTTATTTCTAGCAGTTCCCGTATTGAAGCAAGTCAAGAGACGTTGCCGTTCGTATCCGTCGGTCTCTGCGAACTTAGGGGCTAACATCAGTATGAATCAACGCGGTAACCCAAATGCGATTTTAAGACTGCAAGGCTTGTTGACTAAACTTCCGTAAATTGTATCATAGATAAAAGTAAAATGAAATAATGGTAAAGAAATTTGCAATATTAGCAATAAGAAGCAATAACAGGAGCGTGGATATATTTCTGACATAAACGTTTATTATCAACAAAGAAGCAACAAAACACTTAGATTTAATAAAAACTTTTAAACTTAAAGTGGTCTTGCAACTTAACGCGTAGAGTTCTATGAATGTACTTCGATTCAACTCTTTGTCGCGCCGTTGACCACAAAAATGAAATGAAGGATCAAGTCTGATACTGGCACTATGGGTGCAGTCCGTGTAAAGAAAATACGCATGTAAATATGAAAACGTTTAGCAGTTGGGCAGCATTATCAGATTTGTGTAAGCGCAGAAGCTTTTGGCGTTCGAATGTTAGACTAAAAATAGGTAGACGTTATCTGTGTGATAATGAGCCATCGTGAACCTTCACAACAACCTAAACCTATCTAATACGAGCGTGTTTAATAGTCGCCCGCACGTGTAGCTACCGTACAGAGAAGGGCCGATGATAGGTCAAGCGCAGCATCTGGCATTTGATTTCTTGAGCTTTTAAAACTCTAATCTAGTTAAAATACAATATATAATGTCACAAGAAAGCAGTCCTGTTGTTAAACCGATTATATGGCCTGCTATCGCAGTAGGCACTTATATGGTCCAGTAACGCTATTTATACGCATGTCAGAACATAGCATTCTCATTTTGCCTTGTTTCGGTCCCTGCCTTTGTTTAACTGTGCAGAGCGGAATCTATAAGATTATTTAAAATGCTACAGGTGTATATTTTGTATGTGGAAACAAAATGTATGACCCAAAGCGAATGGAGCCTTCTATCCGACACTTTGCCAAACAACCCAAAATTGAGTCGGTGAATCTCTGTTTCGGTATCGTCGCTAGGCATTCGATCAGACAAACGGCTGGCTGGCTGGCTGGCTCCTGTCAGCACGAAACGACAAACCGTGTATCTGTCTACTTCCTATGAGTTCGAACTTTGATCATAACGTGTCGCTAAACTTAGTAGGCAAATATGTTACCCAAGAATCACCATTAAAAACTCGACATATAGAGCCAGTGAATCCAAGCAGTCAATTCAGACTGCGAACTATAAACATCTTCTCAAACAAGGCCTCTGTTCCAGGCCTGGAAAGCAACAAATTTTAGAATTGATTTTTTGGATGCACTTAAAATACACAAAGATGTAATGTGCAAGGAGGATCCCTATGGTTCGAAATAACTAGTCATCTCACAGGTTCTAAGAACACCAGTGCCATTGTACTGTGCTTTTTTTCATAGTACACAGTAGACGATTAAACGTGCGCCCGTCACCCTCTGCTATTCATTGGCAAAAAAACTAATAAACCGAGAATTTGAGCTGCTTTACCAAGAATCCTGAGTCGGCGCTGCATCAGCAGGCAATTCTTCTTCCTTCTTGTTTTCTTGAAGGTCATTTAACCTATTCAATCATGACGGAAAACTAGTTTCAATGGTTTCATAGTTCCTCCATCAAGGCCTCAAGAACAAACACCAAAATACGCTCAACGAATAAAATCGCGTAGGCTGTCGTATTCCTGTATGTAAGCCGCTTGTCCTTTTAACGTGTACCCCGATCAACCAGTGGGTACAAACGCAAAGTATGACAAATGCCCTGAGCGCCCCATTTATTCAACCCTACGTAACCTAAAGAGCACTTCTATTTTATTACTTGCTTTATTAGTGGTGGCCGTTTTAAAGGGGCTGTATTCAGCTATGCATAACGACGACGCACGATTGTTTCAAGCTGAAATTCTTACAGGTTTTGATATAAAGAGTTTGTCAGTAAACACAAATTATATCCAAGCTAGGATTTACTATTTATAATTATTTTGAAAGTGTCTGACCAGTATTTCCTGCTCCGTTACGTTATTCGAGTACAGTTTCGGACACTGAGTTTACCGATTCCCAGCTCACGATGACTGGATTTCTTTGCAAATTTTGGTACATTGTGCTATATGTTTCCAACACTAGTAATTAGTATCTATCGCAATTTTTCTTAGCTGATTAGATGTTCACGGTCTTTGTGGACGTTCTCCATGGACATCCTAAACGGTTCCACCCGTTTCGTACTTAACTTTTATTCGATTCACTGGAAATCGGCTAGGCAGAACTGCCTGAAGCTCTCTGTGATATTCTATTTTTCCTACTTCTGCTATTTCTTTACACATCTAATAACATGCTAAAGTCTGTTTGGTTCAAAAGTTAATCTCGGCCCACTCATTGTTTGCAGTCATACGTGCAGAAAATGAAGAACGACCTAAAAGCTATGAGTAGTTAAACAGTATATACATTTCTTGAGATGGCTTATATATTTGTATGCATGTAACGAAAAAATGCACTTTTATGTGATGCATCATACCCATTGATCGGATACTACCTGCTTAGCCCTGTACCCTGCGGAACCCTACTCTATTACACCTTATATACGGAATACGGTTCGTAAAGAACCGGTAGAGCTTAGTAGACGAAGCACTTAACCAATGGGGTCGTAAGGCGTCGAAATTCATTTCATAGCTCATGGAGATGAATCTGCAATGACCCGACAAATATCACTTTGACAATTGTTCTATTGTGTGAAACGTATTTTCTGCACTGAGAGTAAATGTATTTATGTAGAAGGGTCTGCTTTCTCCGCTAATGCAAGTCAGTTGTTAAGTTGAAGAATTTTAATTAATCGGTGCTCTCTCGTAAAGCTAAGCTCCACTCTTTTACAGGGTACTATTTTCCATATAATTTAAAGAAGAATCAAAGTTCGCGTATCTATTGATACTACATTGGATATCCAAAATAGCGACCAGTAACCAAAAGACATATTAAATAGTTATGAAAAAGTGTAGATATTTCTCTGTGAAGACATCGGGTATTTCAAATTGGTAATGGCTATCTTAGTGAAATGTATTCTTACGTACAAAGTTTAAAAAAAATCCAAAAGCGTCTTAGAGACGAAGCCTTGTCTTGGCCAGCTTTATACCGATAATTATGAGTACAATTCGCTATGTCAAACAAGCGCACTGATCTAGTAACATTGCACTTATTGTTTTTATTCAAGGTCTATATGTAAATTCGGTTTAGCATCTACCTTATTGTGTAACTGCAACACCCAATAAAATTACATCTTCCTTTGTTCCTAATACGGAGCCGGTACTTCCTTTAATCCGCCTAAGCTAATCGGAAGATTGCCTACTTGAAAAGAATGCAACGTCCAAATATACCGACCCAGAACTCCAGCTTTAAGTCAAATTAGCTCTAGGAATAGGAAATATCCGATAAATTTTAAAATATATATCACTATTTTCTTGTCGATACTGTTGCGGTATCAACGAATACGTTAATTAAAATATCGGTGCTCTTTAAGTTCTGCAACGAGAGGGATTAGATATGTCGGTCAGATAAAGGGTTACGTGGTTGCCCATCGTAACTGAAGCTTATTCCAGTAATTCTTTAGAGTCGTTGATCTTTGTATGGTACAAAAGTAAATGATAGAACAAAGTCCCAACTCGATGCAGATAAGCAGGCTACAGCGAAAAAGTTTCACCCAAGCCATTTCGATTGCAAAAACAGCACAAGCATATAGGCTTCCTTTTACAATACGGCAATACTTCTTACACAATTATATATTTATCCGAGTGCTCTGTTCTGAATTACTTTCCTAGAAGAATTCCCACATTTAAGCTTAACATGAACATCGACAATCCATAGCTCGATTGAGGAAAAGTGTTCCGTTTATTGAGTTCTATATCTATCACACCCCCAAAAACCCAGCTCGAAGTTCAAATCGCCCTGCATCAACATTTGTATGTCAACAAAAAGTAACAACTTTTTTTCTATACTACATTAGAGAGGTAAATTTGCGTTGTATAAAACCGGGCTTAAATTTAATATAGTTGGCCTACTATTCGATCGCACAATTCCGTTAACCTATCCTAGTTAACCTATTTAAACCGTTTCAGGTCATGCTAAGGTTTTTAGCTTTATATAAGAAAATGGTCTAGTAATCATATTACGCTGTTTCTACTAAGTCGTTACCGTGCTCTAGTCAAATCGTTACCATTCTTTTTTGTCCTATTGTGATAAATCCGCCACTCTGTTGTTGCTAATCCATTGTCCTATTGAAGTTACTTCGTTATTTCGCCATAGATATTCCGTTTTTTCAGGACAAAACTGTGGCTAACAATTTAAATATCATGCAAATATTATTAGGCCGTTCGTTAAACCAAGCGAATAAAAAAAAAACATCGATATTTTTTTCCAAAATTGGCGTAGAGAATTAGCAAAAAATGCGTTCCAATCCTGGTTTACGTTTAACTCAGTAGGTAAGTTGCTTATCGATTCAGCATAAAACGGATTTTTCGTGGGTATGTTGTCTTCATTGTACTGTTTCGTAGTGCCTACGTACAAAGTCTCCACAGTATATTTTTTAAAACTGTATAAAAAAAAAGGCAGATATTTAATCAGGATTCGTTTATTAATATCACTCCAAAAGTAATTTGCGCACCATAATTACCATGTACTAGTAATAAATGCAAAAGAACTCGTCTCGTTCAGGGTTAACAAATATTGCTCATAGTGAATAGGAAATAATGTCAATGCTCATTAAACGATCAGCCATAAAGATGGAAAAAAATAACTAGCATCCCATGTACGGGCTGAAAGGGATAGCCCGTTTCCTCAGGTCAAAAAGATGTATATATATGTAAAAAGATAATCTAGAAAAACGAACCACTGAAAAATGTGGGCTTTGGGTATTTAGAAGTGATTCTCTGCACGTCGCGTGCTGCCGGCATGCAGAGAACGATTTGCTACTTTTTTGTGCCTTGTGCACCGCAGGAAGGATACCTATAAATTAACAACAAGCCGGGAGATCGCAGTACCGAATATCTGTTTAGATCATGGTAGCGACCAGTCGCAAGAACAGGGCGTGAAAAAACTAAAACGTCGCAAAAGACGTAGTGAACGTGAAGAAATGATTCGGTGTTCTTTCGAGTTCCGGTTACAGACAGCAAAGAAAAGGGGTGGTATTTCTATACAACACGAGTTGCAGGGTCGGCCGTCCGGCGATGTTTTTAATGAAATTCTCGCGCGAGAAGACGCTGGAAGACTGAATAGCCCGACGGGCGCTCGTTGCAGCTGTGGCGCGTGTGCCTGTAACGAACTGTGGTACCACTCCTCAGATTCATTTCCTTGCCATTGCTATGACTAGATTAATAATAATTTAATATAATACAATAACTATCAAGCAGACTGCTCCTTAACGAACGGGAATACATTTAAATTGGAGATAAGTGGCGTCCAAGATCGGTTGGCGTTACGCGAATTAGCCGCAGGCATAATACGCTGTTGAAGATACAAAGCTGCGTCAACAAAATTTAACAGTTGCCTCACTGCAAAGCCTTGTTGAGCGCCTGGCACAAACCTACACAGCTGACTTGTGGTATATATAATAGATGAACCATTCAGTAACGGATGGTATTTTCGTAGGAAGAAAATATAACTTGAGCCTTGGGAGATATGTTAGATATGCGAATCTATATTGCTTTAGAAGGCTGTATGTATGTATGTATGTATGTACCTTGCCGAGAACGATTTTTCAAAGGACAAGTCGGAAAACCCGCGTGCAGGCAAATACGGTCCAGAAACGAATGAACATAAGCTACTCAGAGATACTCAAAAGTAGCAAATCTAGTGTTAGATTATAGCAGGAGCAACTCATTAACGTGAAGACAAATGCAGTCTGGGCAAGTGATCTAGCCAGACGGTGCTTTCGTTAAGCTTTTTCCATCTGTCATCAGTAACTCGCCATGGTAGCTGTGTCCCCTCTGTACCCCATATGGCTACCTAATATTCTAACGTGTGCTAAGCACGTACAAAGCTGTCAACATTTGATTACTTGGCACTGAACATCATTACTTACTTACCATATCACGCGAATAAGTTGATATAAACGTTCCGCGCATTTGTGTGATGTCTAGCTTTTACCCATTGCCCTCGGCATAATTTTTCAATACCTTACCATCAGCTGTTAGAAAACATGCAAAAATTGCGCAATGAATTGAGCAGAGAGGCATGTCGTATATATCAAGCCCAATCAGTGCATTGGCGCTTTGGTCCGACAAGGAACAGTCCCGATTTGCGGAAGTCGCAGTCAATGCTCCTGTAGCAAGATCGTCGCTGACAAAACAAAATCACTATAGATCCGGCCGGTTCGTCTCATATATGTAAGTCTGCAGTTAATAAAAACGATCAAGAATATCAGAGTAAGAACAAAAAAATAACTTAATCGTGCCAATAGGATCAACGTTAGATTGTCTGGCCAAGCAGTAATTAATAGAATGATAATAACAGCTACAATGACGCTTTGAAGGAGGGATGAAGCATTATATCGTTATATATGGATAGGAAGATTATCTATCCGATTTTTCCATTTGCAAGCACGACTAACGGAAGCACCATTTATATGGTGTGTTAGCGTCTGCGTTTTGTTTGTGATACGGCAAGCGAACCAAATGGATCCAGTGCGCGTAATACAGACTACGCTCACAAGTGGGGAACATCGGTGATTGGAGATAGCATAGAAGACTTCTCGTTCTTAAATTTTGAATTCGAAATGCTTCAGAGTTCCTCAAAGTACTGTAGACCGCAAGCTTGTGAGGCATCCCTAAGAGCTTGAAACTGTAGAGGACATACCAACGTAATGAATGACTCCATTAACATGTGTTATCGATCTAGAGGTGACGTAGAACTTAGATTGCTTGCTCATTGCTTTACCAATGGTAAAAACGATGTCCACTTCAAATACCCATATCGTAAGCTGGAGTCAGTCAAATGAAAAAAAAGATCCAATATTCGAGCTGCATCTTGACTTTATCTCCGGTGTAACAAGCTTTCGGTACTACTTTTTTCAATACTGCTCTAAGAATCTGTTTGGAACCGTTTTAGTGGGCATAACTATGTCACTGTGGTAACGCAGTGAGTAACATATCTGCGTGCTGATCTTGACATGTTGTGGTCTAGACTCCCAAATCCGGGCATAGACACACTTGGTTCTGTGTTGGGAGCCAGCCGTCTGACGGAGTGCGTACCGGCAATACCGGGCGTAAGATATAGAGGCTTGACTACATTGTACTACAAAAAGCACTGTTAAAATAGTCGTTCTAACGTACCTACATGTCTGATCTGTACTATTAAACCAATTTGCCGTGGTTTGATTGAAGGATAATGGGACGCAATTTAAGTAAAAATAAATATGCGGTTGGAATACACGATATGTGACCTATTCCATTCATGCTATACTATTCCTCTACTTACAAATAAAGAAAATTAAATAATGCCTTTAATCTTGGACGTTATCACCGACTTGACGAGTCTCGACCCTGTTAGAATGCTAACTATAAGTAACTAACTAAGTTTATATAATATATAAGCAACTAAGAATGCTAACTATAACAAATGCGCATTCGGTTTGGGCAAAAAAATAATAATAATAATAATAATAATGGGATTTATAAGAAGCCTTCTATTAATGCGACGTACTATGCAAACTAAATTTTTTTTCTGCAATACAACGAAAGCTCAAGCAGTCAATTCGGACTGTCTGATACTACTACTACACTTCTGACACGGCCTGTGGACTATATACAGAGGTATGAAGTGATATTTTTCAAGACTTACATTAAAAAGCTTAAAACCCGTATCAGCTGGCAAAAGCTTCTATAATATATCATGGACCAATAATGAAAGCGAACGAATTTCCACGTGTGTTTAACTAAATCTACATTAAAGTGAAAATTCAAAACCATCTTATCGGATATGTCTTTTGAAATAAACCAAACACAAACTTTTATTTACATAAAATTGATCTTTAGCAATAAACACGATAAATCTTTTGGGTTTTGCACTGTTTAGAACAAGAGATAGACCCTATCTTAGAATGTGGAACTATAAACAATTTCCGTTAATATTGCTGATGCAATAAAATGAAGCTGTATACCGTTTCTGTCGTGTACCTTTTCCGATATCAAAAGATGCGGCCTACCTTGGGGAGTGTCTGGAGTATTAGTATGTTGAGGGATTGGGGTATCTGCAATAGTGAGAAAGAGAGAGATTTGGTATAGTCCATTCCGGAAATGCCCGTAAAATTCCACAAGGAAAATTTCCGAACATATAATAGGTTCCAAATTTAAACGTCAATTGAAAACTGTCGACAAGTAACCGATAGCTCGAGTCTCTGTTTTTGGCGATTACGCTAACTAGTTTATGTGTAGAGTTCTGTTTTACACACTGTAAGCAAGTGGACATATGTTGTCTGGTCATTATCTAGCAGGTCTGCGAGAAATGTCTGTGAGAAAGGCACCCCAGTCTATGATAGATATCGTACTTCTATGTAACCTAATGAAAAGGTTGAGATTTCGATTCAGTTATGTTGTTCTGTGCGCTATGGTGTCTAAAATATGCCGCCGTATTGATTATAGAGAACGCGTTCCGTTACCCCACCGCTCATAAATATCGGCATGTCTCGCGCCATACAAAATTATTCGTATATTTCGAATAAACAGAAAAATCCAACGTTTAGAACTGAATCATGGCACCAAGGGTGGGGCAGCAAAGATCCAGATCTTGTGTGGTTTCAACATGTGAAAATGATGAGCACCAGATATGCTTATTTCTCGTTGACAACTTCCTATGTGTTTAGGAAAAATGTATAAATATCTAGTAATTGTCCAGTGGTAAGAGTTTGCTGACAGTCGAAAGCATTAGTAAAATCAGACTACGAGGTCTTGTAATTTTTGCTGGCATGTACATGAAATTGAAAAACCATACGATTGCACTATAGGCTAACCCACTTTTGTGGGCTGAGAAGTCCTGCGTTGACATGGACATTTCAAACATGTAGTCGTGCATTCACTAAGCAACAATGCTTCGCTGATTGGCTAAGGTCTCCCATGGAGTCGATCAAACATGCCAGAAAACCCTAAAAAATTTGAAAGGTCTATAAAAGGACTTAAAAAAAAAAAGTTATTTTATCTGCATTAAATGGAAGATGAAACGGCCTGTTAACACCTATCGATGATTATAGAAATTGGGTACGTACAACGACACCTTTTAAGTTCCTCGCAGTCGTCACTTAGGTTTATTTATTTATTCAAGTAGTTCCGGACCCGAGAAGCTAACAAGGGAAATATACATTTTTATCTATAAGAGCATACCTATATTAGCGTATATTTACTGAAAGGAACAACTGAGTAAATTACAACCGACAATTCGGTTGGAAAAATTATCCTAAATTATAAATATATTTTATTGATTATTCTACAGCCTGTGAGTACTGGTTTGGTTTTACGTTTTTTAGTTAAACTTACGAAATATGAAATAATTTAAAATATATTAAGCTGTATTTGTTTCAAGTGGAAAAAAAAATAAGCGACACGCGATAATGTTATCGTCAGTGCTTGTTCTAAAGATATGAAAAATATAAAAAAATAGATAAGTTAAGATAAATGTTAAATTGAAGGTTAATAAACTAGCAACTAATAGAAACGAATTTCAGTTACGTTATGTTAATGATATAAAATTTAGTACTACATGTTTAAAACTTAACTTTTAAGGAGCTTAAAATCGGCTCTCCTTCGTCTATACTTTTCTTTCTTTTATGTAACTGACGCTGTTGCTGTTTAAGTCTTGATACTACGATTGCAGCTAGTGCCTGGCATGGGAATGTTGCATAAATTGGGAGGGGGCAATATGTTTGTCGTGCAACATATTTTCCCTCTCCCTTGAATCATAACCCATTTACCGCGCATTGCCACGGTATCAATCAGTCGAATTCTGATTGTCTGAAATCAAAGGATTGCTGTGCGTCTTAAGCCCCGCGACGTCCGTCGACCGCCGTTGTGTCCGCATGCCAACCACCTGTACCAATAGCGGGCGTCTTGTGTTGGATTGAATAAGCGTTCATGAGCAGCCACGCACAAAAATAACCCTCACAGGCGATCAAAGTGCGCCGTTGGCAAATGGAAGCAGGTGACGGTGGAATCAATAACAGTAACATTTTATGCCGTATGACAATTTTCGTCGGCTAGTGAGTGTCTGTGGATTACAAACGCAGTTGATCTAAACGACTCCGGTGTGCGCTTTCTATTCGAAAACATCTCAGTCAATCTTAAGATTGGATCTATCAGAGGAGTCGCGCGTGCTATCAGCGATTATCGGTCCTGTCTTTCTATAGCAGTCCTAAAAGGGACTTCTAAGAATTATTGATAAGTTTGCGATTGTACAGTTTTTTTTGCAGAACATTTACGATATTTGTCAGCTACCTATTGGATCGTTCACGTATTTCGAAGTTTGTCAGTGTGATGACCGAAGTTGCTCTTTGATTTGATATTGTGCACAAATAATTTATTTGTATTTGTGGAAAACTTACTGGACTATTGTGGTGCTTGGATGTTTCGCCGAAAGTTCCTCCTTTGGCTTCTCGTTGCGACGCTCACCTTTGAAGCCATCTATGTGCAGGCCAAGCCTAAACAAAACAGTAAGTGCGCCTATACATCATTTATTATGTAAAACTTCATCAAAATTCACTAAAAAGTCACATATGCAAAACTCATTCTAAACTATTTTGTTTCCTTACAACACCCTTAATAATTTGCCATTAGATAGAACTTTTTGTTGAAAGGATGATAACTATTTCGCGCAGAGATAGATAAGATCGATACATGATTTTATTTACTTTACAAATATATTCACATGTAATTCTAAAGCCAATCAAGGCTTGATAAAGCTTCTTTTTAAATAGCAACTTCAAACTTTAGCACCGAGAATATATCTATTTTGAAGAAACCTCTGGAATGTGTATCATTCTAGTTAATACCTAATGCTTTTCGTAAGTCAATCGCCTTGCCGTCCTGATGATATTCCCTTACGTCTACTACAATTGTGTTTCATTGCGAACACGTTATGATCGTCAGACAAACTAAATCGGTGCCGATAGCTAGCCAATCCATGTTTCTAGCCTTTAAACGGTCTTTACAGGTCACTTAAGGATTTTGTTGCGGTAAACTGAACGTGCCCTAGCTTCTCCGCGGTCGCTTTGGTCTAATAAACCACTATTCAGTTATATGATAGGAGTCAGAAAAATCACCTGTTCAGCGTGCAATATTAATTCTCTGTTGTACTAAGCACGTAACTCACTTACGTAAGCGTAAGCAATTCGTAAGTAACAGAATTAGTACTCGTGACTTGCCGTATATCATGCTCCATTCGATCGTTTCCTCTCTGCAACGATGTGCAACGACTTCCTTACAAACTTATCGATGCCTCTACCTTCGGAAATATCGTTGAGACTTTTTTTCTCTTTCGGCTACCCTTCCATATGGGCAAGTCTTGAAATCATTCCTTCGGTGTACTTGTAGCTTCAAAGACCTGTCCCGTTAGGTGTTCAGCTGGAATGTGTCTTTGGCCTTTCTCCGCCAGGCGCACGAATGGCATGGTAACCCATAAAAGCAGCTTTTTTTTTATTGATAATTGATGGTGATGATAATCTATGTGTAGGCTATATGTGTTCGACGCAACATCTAGATGACGTTCTAAATAGGCTAAGCATCAGACAGTAACACTTATTATTCATTTGGAGTTATTGAAAAACTGAACATTTCTGTACTCTACTGCCTAACAATTGCCAAATAAATATACATCAATTTACGAATAAGTGTCAGTTTCTGCAAAAACCGGTCGTCATTTATACTATTACTCATTTCATACTAAAGTCACTTTTGTCCAGTTCTCGTTTTGAAAACCTTTAACGATTTAAAATGCATCCGACCGAAAAAAAGATCCAATAGGCCATAAACGTGATTAGCAGGAAGGTGCACTATACTTACAAGTTAATGGTACCCAGTCGGCAAAACTGTCAAACTATCTTTGACCTTAGTGCGATCCTCTCTAGGAAGGATTCCTATACATAAAGCAATTCGAATAGTTTAGCTATCATTGATATGACACATCATATAGAGTTGCGTCTTCAGTCGAAGTGGATCTTGAAGCAGGGCAAATTTTCCATGACGAAAAGGGCTCTCGTAGAAATATCTCAGAATTCGTTATTTGCCTATACATTTCTTATCACTGTTTCTATTCTATTGTTAATTAAATTGTACAATAACATGCTTCTTGCTTGAACCCAAATGGCTATTGATAGAGTTATCTAATGTTTAAGTAGAGGCTTAATAATAACGTTGCCTGTGATTTTTTTCATTAAATCGCTTCAAGCGGTGCCACAAGTCGCCACGTATAACATAAAACATATAGAAAATAAACGTTTTTCTTTTTATTAACCGCATTTACTGCCGTTCGTACTTTCTTCTATGATAGAGAAATAGACTGCCGTTGTGGTAGTGGCTGTGACTTTAAGCAGAATTAGTACATAACCGTAATGTATCTAAAATTAGTCTTTACCATTTCTTAGCTTTCCTATTGCGGGGTATGGTGCTAGGAAGCATCTTTTTCCCTATAGGCTTGACGCTACTTAAGTTGACTTACTTGCGAAACAACTGATAAAATCCGATCCATCTGATTATGTACGATCCATGGTCCTTGATTGAATGAATACTTTTTCCGGGTGAACGATACGATGAACCAAAATAGCTAACAGGAAAAACGCCATAGAGCATTGCAATTACACAACTGGTCGAATTAAAAAGCGCCAATGTCTTAATAGCAATAAAGTGTCGAAGTTACTGAAATGAATAGGAACGTGGAATCACTAGAGCAAAAGAATCAACTACTGTTGGAACAATAAATAATAGAATAATTGCGCAAAACTAACGGGGCCATAGACCCCAAATAAGTAATTAACCAGATTTAAAAAAAAAAAATATGATTAATAGAAGACTTCCAATAGAATAGCAAAATAATCTAAAAAAAGTGGTTTCAGGAGAACTGCAACCAAAGGTTTGTAATGTTAGAGATTTAAAATAGAGCAATACCGTATACCAGAATCCAGGGGTAACGTAGATCGCTTATTGGAACAAGCTGATAGATGACCAGCGTGAGAGCAGGACTGTTAGAACATTCTAATGCGTACACAAAGCAGACGAACTGCAGTGGAATAAATGTCACTAACATCGGGAAGGTAGATGTGCTGCAACGAGATTATGGAATTGGTACACGAAAATTGTGAAGGGGTAGATCTGCAGTATAACAATAATTTACGTTCTGTTACGGACATCAGTTTTTTTTTTTGTTTTCGCTGGTAGCGTGTGTATAACAAGGGGTTCCATTTTTCTAATCGCCTTTTTTTGACTTTCAGAATCTTTCATACATGCCTATAGGAAAGTTGTAGGGGCTGATGTAAGCTGTATTTTGGTTAGATGTTCTTGAGCATTTTTGTCACGATAAAAAAGCAGTCGAATACTTACCTAGAGGTCGATGTAGAGGGTACCAGTTGGAATTCTTGGTGTTAATTGAGAGCTGTCGATCAGCTGAATTCATGCTCCTGCATCTGAATCTCAGTTTTTAGATAAAAATTTCTCTTCGCGAAGTGATCGTGAAAGGGTTGCTTATGGCGTCATTGGATAAACCTACGGAACGAACAGAAAAACATTAATAACGAACAGCTATTATTAAAACAGGGTAATGAAACATGACCAGCCCTTGTAAAAGTGTTAATTAGCTATATATATATATATACTCATATATTTACTAAATATACTCATATATTTAGAAGAGGTATAGGCCTCCAATCAAGCTCTAGCTTACTTAGGCTGAATGTAACAAGAACCAGATTCGTTCATATTAGAGCAGACTGATAAGATAACGGCAAGAAAGTAACGGATTAATTGGAGCAAGGTCACTGCAAAGAAAAAGTTCTTGGTGCATATTATCGTTTGAAATAGGCTGAATGCAACATGATCTAAATGCACCAATGAGATGAAGGCATGGCGCAAAGACCGCGGGTTTGCCTAGTATGAGAATAAAAAATCACTTTGAAGAATTTAACGACCTATCTATAGGTGATACTTACAGATAGCTTATACAAGTATGGCATAAGAAATATCTTAGTCACTGTAATGTGTCCCACCAATCGTCAGCTGCCTGAGCACCTAATCTGAAAGGATCGCAGAAAAACTAACATACAACGAATAACAAAAAAAGGGGCATCCTACGATGCATTGCTGCTACAACTCTGCCCCTTCTGGACCCATCCTTTCTGATCTTCGTTACAGGGCGCTTTTTGTCGGGCATAGATAGTAGTAACTGTGGCAGCATTGTTACATTTAATTGCTCCTTTTCTATAGATGGAATATTTGACATAACATCATAGCCTTCTTCTTCGAATACACAAAAACAAGATATTAATGCTTCGCTATCTGTTTCAGGTTGGCAGTTATGGCTCCCATCAATGGCCGACATCGTATCAAGACTGCCTTCTCTGACGACCATTGCGGCGCAGCTGCCTTCTCTTTCGAGCCTTTCGCCTATACAAACTTTCTTCTCGGTAAGAGCTGTTAGGATTGTTAATTTTCCCGTCGAAATAAATAAGTTTTAACAAACAAATTGTGGATAGCCTCTTTATGGTCTGTTGGGTAAAATTCTGTGTGTTTCTATAGTTTTTAGCTTAATTAATGAACGATGCTGTTAATAACAAGTGTTTCGTCAGCCCGGAAGCGGCGCATCAATATTTGGTCCAGCTCTTGCAGACTTTGGCTCGTATATCTCTGGTACCATGCCAGCATTCAGCGATGTGTACACATCAATTCCCTCCTGGGAAGATTGGAACGGGTAAGCTGATCTTTTGTTTGTTGATTATAACTAACTTGTAAGCAAAAATGTTCTTGACATAAAATCTGTGGACCACGTTTTGTGCACAGCCCATCTGTACGGTGTCGAAGGCCGTCAACCTAAATCATCGGAGCAATAGTCTGATTTGAATTAGAGCATAATGTTAGTACCCTGTCAATATGCGTGAGCTCGGCCAATGCAGAGAAACTATTGTCTAAAAGGCTTTGCTTTTATTTTTTTAGCCGATTTTTTACCGCTTTGTTCCAAAGACATCATCATCATCATCATCATTTAATTCTCGCTATTTCTAATTGAGAATTCATAATACTAACCATAATATTAGTCTCAGTCATAACGATCCTGTAACACGCATTAACATTATCTTGGATAGGTGATAGACATGTATACGTATGCAAGCAAGAAAATGCGTATCTGATTGAAATTATAATTAAAATCAAAGGGTTTGCGGCCTTCAGAAATCACAGAATGACTGGCATTTAGAAGTGTTTAACTTATGAATTAAATATTATACTTTGGTTTTGCGCATTGACTACAATGGTAATGACTACTTGAAATCGACAAGCATTTGCTGATTACCCAATGACCGTTGCAACCCAGAGCTGAACCCTTTAACAGGATAAGCTCTGGGCAGTCGATCTCGTACGGATCCAAATGGTTAACACTCCACGTTGCGCTCGTTAAGGATACGAAATTATCAATTAAGTAAATCGATCTTGAGACACATTGAGTCAATTAATCAATTTCAAAATCCAATGCTCCAACCTGAAGTACTGCTTTAAAAACTAAGCACTGATCAACCCATTTCCAGACTACTTCCAAATATTCCGCGGCCAAGCTCTATCTATGGGCAGCTTCCACAAGAGGTGAGGTTTGATTTGCGGAGCTTGACGATTTTATATTCACCCCGTGTACGCTACCATATAGAAAGAAAGCGTTTTTATTATTTATAAAATATTCCCGCTAAGGTCTGCATCTGCCCATTATTGTTTCACGCTTACGTAACAGTTATGTAGAGTGCTTCTCAAAGCTTATAGAAAAATACTATTAGAAAACAAAAGTGTGATCGAATCTGTTGATTGAATCAATTCCGTACTTTGCCTCCAAATGAAGATTCAACACCTAAAATTAGGGCCTTACCATGCTTTTAGTTAGAAGTTATTTATATTTACCAAGCACAAACGTTTCCATCGTCCCAATACCTGTATATTTTTACTTCTAGATTCAATCAAGCCTTCAACAAATGTGGGCGCAGATGAATCCTCTAGATGTTGAGACGTTTCGTAGACGGCAGTATCAGAGAGGCGCTATGCTGATGCTCGGTTTAGCAGGTTTCTATTCTAACTACCAAAGACGGTATAAACAGTACCGTAAGGGTATTGAACAATATGTGGAACCTCACGGTAGGTAAACGCATGCTTATTCTGGAGCGACTTTTTTGACAATAAAAAAATTTAAAAATATAGTTATATTGCAAAAGTCAATGAAAGTTATTGGCTTCTTTGGAGTGAACGAACCGTTTTTGATGGTTATCTAAATCGTCGTAATCATGTTCGATAGATATAATTCGTTCAATAAACTATTTCACTCTAACTAACTCAGATCTATTACTGCAAGAGACATATTTTGATTTGTTGTTAATCACATCGTAGTTTTGGAAGTTCAAATCGATGGCCTTTATTGCATGAACCTGTTGCTACTTGAGCTGTGCATAGCTTTACTTTACATGTAATAACCTTGGGGATACCTTTAACGGTTTATCTGATTTACAGAGCGCAAGCAGAAGTATACCGAAATGAAGCGAGTATGTTATTACTCATTACCTCAAAGAAAACATGGCAATGACAGTCTGGCTCCAGCTAACATTAAATCCGGCCTTTGTACACATCTCATGTTGAACGACGCCACGTCAGTAGATAAAGATCTACCTGATTTGGCTAGCTACAATCCTAACGAACCGATAAGTTTAAGGAGCTTCGTCAGCTAATAGAGCATAGACTAAAGAAACGGCACTATTTTGGTGTTCTGTTTTTTCATTTAGATTTATAATAGCCTTCCAAAAGCTAAATAAACACATATGCAGACCTAGAATTAGGTACCTTTTGTTGAAGACTGACATTCGTTGCAAATATGTAAAAAATCAAAGTTTCAAAAAAGGTTCGTTGGCACAATTGTAAATAACCGTCATAATAAATAATGTCATATTTAGTGTGTCGGCAGAGAGTGGCGCAGTATCATTCTCCTACGATGAGACAGACGATGGGCTCCTCCAGGATATGATAGGGAAACTTAAAGACGCCTCACCCAAAATACTTCTTTGTGTTGGTGGACGTGGTCCCGAAAACGCAGTGGGACAAGATACAACCAATGCTTTTCAACACATGGCGCACTCGAAAAAAAAAAGGCTTAAGTAAGTTAAGACCTTGTTATATTACATACTCTATCCGCTTATACAATTCAGCTGCAGCAATTAAGTGTAGTTAAAAAAAATATACGACGCAATTTTAAAGTCTGACGAGAGGTTTTTATTAACAATAATAATAATAATATACTTAGTAACCATACGATGCAAGATGACCAAGTGTGTATCCAAATCTTAATTATATTAGTATGCTTTTCCTAATAATCCTAAAATTAATATAAGTGACATATATGATTAGTACTATGTACTTTGATTTCCGTTTTCATGAATTCAAGGAATCGACACCCATAAGCTGAGCCTCGTGTCATCGAAACATTTTTAAAGCACTCATAATACTGTTGTTCTACGAGTACGATAAGATTATTTTGTTTCGGCCAAAACGACGCATCGCTAGCAAAAGCTGTTTCCTTACCACCCGTTCTTGTCACTGAGTTATATGTGCTGGAGTTTGGATAGTCTTAGAAGGTGCTGTTTTCTATAGAATTGCGAATAGCTATTTTTGAATTGTTAATATCGATCCCCTTGGTCACTAGGAGAGAAAGAGGCCGTAATTGTATAAAGGACAAAAGTCAGTATCGAGTGTGCCGTCAGTGATATACTATGGATGTTATTAGGTAAATGCTAACAGACGCATTCTGAACATTCCAGATTCATTCGTTCATCGATGGGACTGGTACGCCGTTACGGTTTAGCCGGAGTAGATATCGATTGGCGATCTGGGGCAGGCGGATCACATCTGGCTGACTTTTTTGAGGAGTTTCGCGGATACATGGAACCCTGGGGCAATGATGCTAAAAACGACGGCGTGGGTATCATATCGTTATGCTAGTGCTAGTTTCAAACATTTCAATGTATAAGACAGCGTATCAGGGTTTGGTTTCAGAGAAAAATTCCGCACAGAACTTTATATATGTTTGATGCATTTGTCACGTAACTTGCATCTGTCAGGACAAAGCAGCTCCTCTAAAGGATATACTCCTCACCGCTACGGTACAAGCAATGCCGTGGGCTTCATTTGCCCCGAATGATGTGCGCCGTTTAGCGAAGCATGCAGACTGGATTAATGTGCGAGCCTTCGACGATAGTAGTCAGCATGTTGCTACGCCTCAGTACGGTGCGCCTTTGTTCAAGTAAGTGGCAGTACGAATTATATAGCATTACAATTTGCGTGAATAAAGGAAGGTTATTTTCGTCTATACGAACAGTACTTTTCTGTGTATTATATTGCGGACTGTTATGGAGTGAGCTATTAACTTACGAACACCAAGCAATTCTTTAGTGTAGTTATAACAAACACACATTTTTATTAAACGGTAGTTCGTAATTTATTTTTGTCAGGCTCCGAGATGGTAGACAGCGGAATCCTAACGCAGCTCACAGCGTGATGGCATGGACTGTCCGTGGGATCCCACACCATAAACTTGTATTGGGCGTGCCTCTCTTTGGTAGAAGTTATCACGTCATGCCACAACCTGGATTCGAGCATGCAGTTCCAGCTACGCTTCGTTTCAGCCATGATTTTCACTTTGTCGGAAAGCCTGACCTAACGAAACAGACAAGGCTAACAGGCGGCGAATTCGGAGGCAACTTTTTGCGAAGGAAAGACCCTCCTTACCTTGCAACGATGGTATCCTTCAGTAATCTGAATACAGCGAAGAATTCGAAAAGCGTCTCTAAGGGCCATGGTCGTGTCGATAAACGGCAGTTCTTTGCGGAGAAAACCCGAAACGAAGCCGATTTTAAAGTTAAAGCAAATACCCCTCCAATTGAACGAACTGTGCGGGCAGGAATCGAACATGAGAATATCGGACCCTATGTACAGGTGCACTCCGAGCGAGACTGTCTGTCGACTCTTTGCTCTGGAACTGGTACAGCACAAGGGAAGGCGGATTTAAATAAAATTCTACACAGATCTAACCATATTTATACTCCAAGGTTTAATCAAGAGGCAAACGGAAAAGATGTTAATGGATCCTTTAGGGAAAAAGCTGCGATCGTGCAGCATGACCTTAAAATGGGAATACCACTTAGCCTACAGCCTCCGAATGCTGTACAGAGAAGCAGCAGCTCAGATAGAAGCTACATTTATCGTAACCTGAACACCCTAAAACGGACAACAGACAGAGAACCAATTGCATTAAAAGGGGACCAATATCCTGCACTTACGATGGCACGCAGTCGCGATCCAATAAAGAACGTAGTTACTCCTGCTAAAGCAGCTTCATTTCCCGTACAAATGCCTAATTATTTGCCAATGAAGGTATCAAATATAAAGGACCAGTACTCATTCCTCACTACTGAAGTGGCAACCCACAATGGAGAAGTTGTTTTTTTTCTAGATAGAGGACAGTTATCCAAAGGTGAAATCCTAAAAACGACGATAAATCCCTACCGCAGTGTTCTCGCGTCAGCGAAGGTTGCTGACGAAAAGGAACCTAATACACAAAGAACATTCGATAACTACATACTCACTAGGAGTGAAACAACTATAAACGAACTAACGAACAAAGGTGTCGGGGATCGCGGTGTAATGACTGTCGCAAAAACAATCAAGGATAGTGTCAACGCAGTAAGGCCTTCTGAGGCTAAAGAAATGATCGGAAATGTATCTGACGAACTTTCTGAGAGTTTGAAGCGTGATCTCGTAGGAAATATGATGGTCAAGGATCAACATTTGAGAAATGATGGAACGACAACGGAAAAAGTGTCAGACACACAAATACTAATGGGCATTGAGCCTCCCGATAATAAAAATGTTATATTTAATGAGGCTATGACAAATGTTATTATGGCCCCTCAGCACATTTCTACACTTCAAACCGAGTTGGATAACCACGGAATAGTTCCTTACGCACAGGTGAGTAAGAGCTATATATATATATACACGATCTGCAATCTTTGCGGTTGCTCATGAAAGCAGTTGTAGATGTTTTCCGATATATATATATATATATATAAGGATAAGCAGGTATTGCGGACGCATACTTGTGTATTACGCAAGCGCTTACCGATAAGCCAACGCATTCAGTTTAGGGCCTTGCGTCTAGCTAAGCAATGTAAACTTTTTAGGCCAAAAAGTCAGCGCTCTGTCGGACACTTGGCACCATTTTCTATCGGCAATATTATACTAGAAGCGATGCAATCGGTTACAACAAAAGACAGCGTACATATTCTTTTCGGTCCACTGTCTCTTGAACACCTAATGGCAACATTTATATTTACCCGTTGTCTGCAAATATGGCGTATCCGTTTTCAATCGGTTTATTGCTTTACAGAAATATAAATTTGCAATAAACACATCAAATCGCACTCTGCAATTGTGCATTGAAAAACACATAATGGAAGCTTTGAATGTTTTCAAGATTCACATGACCATCATGCACATAAACACACGGCTCTTCGTGTTAATTATTATTAATTACCAATATTCGATTAATGGCTTCCTTCTGGGGCGCCAGGCTTTCCATAGACGTAGCTTTACGTAGTACTTTACATAGCAACGATACGGGAATACAAGCAACAATACGAAAACCATAATGGATGAAACGTTTTAATGTGTCATAATAAAATCTGCGATGCTTGCCAGATAGGTTCTACGTAGGTGTCAATAAAATATGCTTTATATATATATATATATATATATATATATATAAAGCATGGTTAGCGAGATAAAAAGTAAATAAATAACAATAGTATATGTAAATGTCTATTTAATATGCATTCGCGTTAGGCATGTATACAATTACGCAAATACAAATATAATACAGCGTTGATATCTATGCAAACACGACTTGGACTACAGGGAAATGCGCTTCTAATCTTACTTAGCCAAGTAACAGTAAGCCAATTGTATCATGCGTGATGATATCCACGTTTGCTACACCGGCATGTGCTCCTTAATTTTTAAACCTGTCTTCCCACATAGACGGTGAAGAAAGAAATAAACAACATATAGTCTCAGACGGTGACGATTCGACCTGTTTAGGACATTCCAGATTTCGTCCTCGATAGGATCTCGTTCAAAAAAGTCAGGACAATTTTAAGATCGCGGTAGGTAAGAGCAGCTCTAAGCAAAAAGGTTGCAATGGCTCTTTGATGGGCGTCGCCGCCACTAATTATTTCCTGCGCCTTTGGACGATATGCTCCCAAACAATCCAGGCGATTTCTCGTTCCCAAATAAGTAAGAGATTTATGAAGGTCAGTTCTCTGCTTGTTAGTCAAAGAGTATGTTACGCCGTCGTCAACAAAAACGTCATCATCCCCAGCCTTCACAGACTCATCTTAAGCGCAGTTAAGTTTATATAGACCTTGACTATGACCAGGAACCGTCACAGTTTAAAATAACACCGAGTCAACTGTATAGAGCAACGCGTCATCTTCTGCTTGTTGGCTCTTCTGACAGGTTGCTTATTGTCACTCAGAATAGTGTGTTAACATGTCATTGTCTATGCACTACTTTCTATCGTCTAATTAAACAGTATTAGTTTAGAAACAACACCGTCACTGGCCCCCTTGTAGTATATGTATCACCAGCTCCAATGTACTATTTCGAATGATACTCTTATATCAGCCTGTTTAGAGAAGGCCCCTTCCCTTAACGCCATATTGAACGCAGCTGGGAAATCAATAAAGAATATAGAGTAATTATCTTTGTCCGCTTAGAGCTAATTCAAGTACGTTGAAGAAAGGATGCGCACACAAACAGTTTTGATCAAATTCAGGGACGTCTGTTAAAAAAGGGCTGAATGTTTGCAGATTTGCAGGATGATCGGAGATCGCAGCGCATTCCAGCTGATACGTGACAACTCATCTCATGCATCCATCGCCTCGAATGGTGTACACTGGATTTATTTTGATGATCAACGCGACGTCGCTGCAAAGGTTACTTTCTTTCTTCGTTTACTGTTATGGTCGTAATTGGGAGCTTTGTGCGAGCTATAATCAATGGAATCAAAACAATCGAAATTCTATTGGAACAGATCTAATTAAACAAAACCAATTCGATTTTCAGAGACTGCAGTACGATAAGAGTAATCCGACTGATTTAGACCAAAGCTCCCATTTTATATAAAAAAACATTCTTTGTTGTTATATTTATCGTAGGCACGTTGGAGCGAGGATATGGGCCTTGGAGGTATTGCATTATTTTCCCTCAACGAAGATGACTGGGAAGGCAATTGTGATCCTAATGGAACCCCGTTTCGGATAGCTCGAACAGTATGGAAAATTATCGGTTGATACACACGCAGTGAATTTAGGAGCAACTAATCCGACCAAATCAACATTGCTAAAGACGCACCAAGGATGTTAATATTGGCGTAAATATAAGCCGAACATTGGCGTCCAGTGTGCATAGTTTGTATGAGAGCCATCCTTGGCAGAGCCTCCCAGTCTAAGAAGTAAAAGGACAACATAATACGGCTAAAAACAGTTCGCCTTAACATTGTCAGCACGATAGGCCGGGCTTGCTGTCAGGGTGGTATAGTTTGTCAGGCTAATGATGTTAGCTAAAGAACTAAAGAAGATTTTGGATCTCGATCCAGACCTCTTAAGATAACGTAGTAGTAATCACGAATCTCCTCTCTCAAGGCAACAAGTCTCTAAAATGATACTGCTTAAAATTCAAACCTCTATTTAAATCTTCATCACACTTTATCTTACACAAGTTCTTGCGACTTCAGCTGCAAATGCGACGTTTAACATAATAGCGGCTGAAGATTTATGTTTTTGTCGTGCTTATTAATAGCAAGAACTTTTAAAAAATCTCAGAAGAGGGAAGCCGCTAACAGCTCTACAAGGAATCACCCTATGAACCTCTTCACATTATACCTACCACTACACCGAAAATATAAGACCCATGAACCTGAGTTCGCAAATAACTGTTGTATGTTTTAATCACTTAAATGATACAAATTGTTAGAAGTGAAGATGGCGCTCGTACTAATTGACTCAAGCTATCATTTAACCATACGTGGTACAAAATATTGGTTTCTTGAGTCCTTAGAAGTGTTAAAATATGTTTGCTTCCATTCGACGTTGTGACTGTTGGCTCATGTTTGATATATATATATTTATTTTGTTTGTTAAGAGTTATGATGTTTACATAAGATGAATATAATCTACGGCGATGTAGACTTTTATGTATGTTTACTGTAATTTATTGCAAAATGAGCAACTCATACTTCGTTTGAGCCATCCGAGCTCTACAGTTGTGTAAGGAAAAGAGAACATATATATGGGCCAAACTTTTAGAAATATGCCAATATATCTGCCGAACACTCTACTATCATTTGTGTGCTAATTGGGCTCACTAAAAGTAATTCATTTTCACAAAAATGTCTATTAAAAACACTTGGCCTCAATCGTTAATTACTAATATTAATAACTAATAATACAGCTTCCAATGATTTTATAACAGTAACCCAGTCATCCAGCAAATTAAGAGGGAAAATAATCTTCCTCCTAAAAGGGGCTACGATTATGACTACGAAGCCGACAACCTATAATAATATACTGCCAAATTGAGCAAGTCAAAGATTATAATTGGTCTGCCATAGGTCCACATAGAATTATACCATTCACGTGTCAGGTTCTGCTACGCAGTGCGAAGCAGGATTTTCAGTAGCCCAAATACCGGTACGCCCAAAAGTTGCATTTACTTCGAACAGAGCAAAAGAACTTCAATAAAGCGCGCACCAACCTCCAAGAATTAGGATTAAGTTTGTATAACTATCGTGGCTATGCCATAATTCTGTTATAAATGTTCATAATTATCCGCAAAATGATGCTTTTGACAATATTGCCTTGTTCTAAGGATCCACCATGCCACTAAAATCATTGAAAAATAACTTCATTTAACACGTTGCCAACAACAACGGCGTAACCTACAACTTGTGTTAATTTCCCTGAAAAATTAGAATAGATGGCAATCGATATCCCATATGTTTGGAACGCGGTAGCTTATAGTACAGCATTTCACCCTGGTTCATCTAGTCTCCAAAATGATTGCGTAATATAACTTAACGTAACAACTTGTTTTCAGTTTGCCTTTGAAAATATAGCTGCGGCAAAAAAATAAAGTGCTAAAATACTTGATTATTTCATGTAGATCATTTTTCAGATTTGGTCAAAGGAAAAATCTACTAACGCAAACTCCACATACCTCCTTACTTACCTGTGTACATCTTAAAAATTTTATGGTAGTAAAATTTTGATCACTACTCGCTCGCTAAAAAACGGAGTGACCCATATAGCTCCACCTTCCCCTATCTCGTAGTTCAGATAGTAATCACTAACTAATAATATTTGCTTACTAAAACGTATAGTGTAATATGGAACGTGACTCATCAAAAACCACTCTCAGTTGTGATTTGTCTATCACACAACCCATAAATAATTCATGTATTTGTTTTTGACGTCCTAAGAGTACACTTCTCATTGAATGTAAGTGTTAGAATAACCGAAGTATGTTTTAAATGCACCCAGATAATTTGGTATTTCGCTATAGACATCTACGTTTACATATATAGCGTATTTATGCCCTCAAAAAATTTTGTCTGCCTACATTAACTAATGCTGGCTATCCGTACACTCATGAAGCGTATAGTGCGCGACGAGCAAGTTATATAGCTACTTAAGAATATGACTTATAATCTACATATGATTTGAACTATATTCAAAAGAAAACTGATGCGTTTTACTTATTTTTTATTTGATGTTGTTCATCGCTTATTTCGACAATTGCAAAAGAGTGACTTATGAAAATAAACGTGTCCATATCTTCAGCTAAGCACTTTAATACAGTACAACTTGAAACAAGTAACGTAATAACATTTCACAAAATGCAATAACATCAAATTGAGTCTTTTTTATCCGTAACGTACGACGCTATGCCTGGGTAAAATGGCCTTTCTGGCTCTTAACCTAATAAATTTTGGCCTAAAAGTAGCGCCTCATTTATTCGTTGGTAGCTTGTTCTGCCCGGATGCACGGATCGAGTCACATAATTACAGGCTTTCCAGGCCGGTGGCTCAGCTATAACCCAACCGCTCAGTCAAGTTCTTCTTCGCTTTGCATCATTCACGCTACTTTTTTTTTAATATTGATAATATTTAACGAATGAAATATTCGGTAAGCGGGTATGTAGCAGAGTACAGGGAGTCGCCCCAGCAATTCTCATAATAGTTGTACTCAAAGAGCGCAAGGATCCTTAAACGTGCTACGTTTAGGCAGAGAGCATCCAGACTGTTGAATCATGACCGATGCTGCAGCAATACCACGAGACACACAATCCTTTATCGACTTACCCTGCATAAAAAAAGAAGAAATAAAAGAAAGATATACAAAAAACAAAGAATCTAGGTTGTTGCCTTTCACTTATATTGTCATAAAGTTACGACGAACGTCAAATTTTTTTGATGTAAACAAGGCTAAATAAAAACGGTAGGCATGCATGCAATACCACTCAAATCGTTTCGATGAAGTATAGCTTGATCAAAGAAACCAGTTAAAAAAATACATATATATATATATGTAATGCGTATACCTCAATGTGTCCTGCGAGAAAACCTCCGACAAAGGCATCGCCAGCTCCGTTCGTATCCACAATTTTTGATTTCGGAATATCTTCTACGGGATGCTCCGTTATGGAACCTACACCATTCAGCTAATTAGTACGGGCGTCAAGCTAATAATAAAGCGCTTTGTCAAATGTTGAGGCTAAAGTAGAACAGATAGAATATCTATCTACGAGAAACATAAACATGCAGATTTGTTTTCTATTTCGTTTCATAAAGAAACGAAATCTAGAATGCCGAAAAGACATTAGTACAACTGCAACTAACCTAACTTCTCATAGCGCTTCAGATACCGAGAAAAAATATAATAATTGAATTATTATAGTATTAAATCATAGCCATTCGATAGCATCATTTACCGTCTTTGTGCATAACGATAACTGGTTTGCTGCCTTGGGTAAAAACCACTATCCTGCTACCTTGCTCTTTTGGGAGAGCGGCCGCTCGTTTGGCAATTTCTTTCACGGTAAGTTGATCCGGCCACTTCTGTGAACGAGCCAACTCCACGGCCTCTACTTCGTTCCCTGTTGTGAGGTTTTAAAATCTACAGTTAAAAACGACATTTTCGATTAAAAAGAGTAATCGCACCGAAATCGACATTAAAATATGTATGATTAAATAACGAGATTCGAATATGCATACGCTGACTCGAAATGTCGTGTACATTAAACGGAAGCTTTGAAGAGAAGAGATTTTATCCTTAAAAAATTTCGAGACAGCTGATTGAATGTTACTACACATTGCTACCGCCGTTAGCAACACACACATCCCACAAGACAAAGAGTACTCTACATTTGTAAAGTCCGCTACCCGTAATTTAAGAGTATTATTTCACGTACCGAATAGGATATCCACATAGGGCATAACCCTCATCATCTGTTCCTGGAACAGTTTGCACAGAAATGGCGCTGACAAATTCATGCAAAAAACTTTTCTTTCAGACGTCGCATGTTGTCCCACCATCACCATTGAATCTACTGATACTAAAACAGTAAAAAAAAAAGGACACTTGGATTTATTGACAGGCTTTAGATACATGATAGCATAGTTATT
>NW_019211457.1:12742681-12744235 GCF_002443255.2 Varroa destructor | reverse complement strand
ATATAGACTTTTGTTTTGCATGTGGTATTTCAGGCTAACGACGCAGTATTGGCTACCGAGTCGCACATTCCTATATATAACGAGTTGAAGGCAAAAGAAAGTGTCGAGTACATAGCCGGCGGAGCCACGCAAAACTCGTGCCGCGTCTTTCAATGGTAATTAATAGTAGCCCATGTGTACGTTTTAGAAATTGCTGAGGCTATCATAACTTCTAATCTATTTTTATGAAAGAGATATTTCGAAAGCAAGTAATTAGAGATTAAAAAGTTGTCCTCATATTTATCGTCTTTTTCAAAAAAAGTATCCGGCTAAAGTCAATAGGGAATAATAGTGATGTATCCAAATTATAGTCTCACCGTCTACTCACTTATTTAATCATTGGCTTCTTTAGGATTGTTCGTGAAGTTGATCGCTGTGTGTTTATGGGTTGTATCGGACGAGACGAATTTGGAGAGATTCTTGAGCGTAAGGCACGAGAGGCGGGAGTTGATGTTCATTACCAGTATGATGAAACTAAGCCAACAGGTTAGTACACTCGGAGCTATAATTAACATTTTTATTTTACCAACTAAAACTCACACATAATTCGTTCGATATATATTTCGTGACAGTTCTTGTAACGCTCGTGTCATGATATTGCAAAACCGTTTCGCAGTCGATATACGTTGTATCTTGCAAATGAGCGGTAGCGGATTAGTCTGACCTTGAATATCTTGGAGAAACAGAATGATTTTTGAGAAAAAGTAGCTCTTATTTAAACTTAAATGAACCCAGAGGTATAGAACTGATCATGTTTCCCATTAGTTTGCCCTTAATACTGTAATCGATGGCCCCAGCTACAAACAGTACATATAATAGAAGATACTGCCCCACTTTTCGGCTGGTATCTGCTAATATACGTACTTTGTGAGACCTAATTAAACTTCCGTTTTTAAACTGACTTAAGGAACATGCGCTGTTTTATTAACTGATGGAGGAACGCATCGATCATTATGCGCTAACCTTGCCGCAGCCAGCTGTTTTAAGGTAGGCGCTTTTCGGTATCGCAGAAATCCTCATAGCGAGTGAAGTGATGCATAGATTGAATGAGCTATTTTATTATCAGAAAGCTCTTTTACTGTTGAGGTGCACTTAATTTGATATGATTTGGTTACTTTATGATTTGCAAATTAATTGGATGCAAGCTTTTTGATAACAATAATTATTTTGTTGCTGTATTATTTATAGAGGTCGCCATTCTAGCATTGTCATTGCTTTTATTGAATTATGTGAGCTGAAGTATTTGGCGTAATCTCCTTTGAATTGCAGGTCGACCACCTCAAAAAGGTTGAAAACCTCAAATTGATGCACAACGCAAGCCTTTATTATATATCAGGATTCTTCCTTACTGGTACATTTTTTATCTTGTCAAATCTGAATTAATTGGAGGTTCAATCAATGCAGCTAATCATTTTAAAAACATACAGATTATTTACATAATTATCAGCGAAAAAAAAAAAACAGAAACATTTTTCCATAACGATTAACGTTCTGAAAACCTAAAGGTTTTATAAT
>NW_019211457.1:12719599-12742581 GCF_002443255.2 Varroa destructor | reverse complement strand
ATACCCAAGTGATAAAATAGTTATACGTTATTCTAACGCATCTTGCTCTGTCTAAGAAGTTATTACCATTGGGTTCTGTGGCAAATGGGAATTTTACATAGATTTAAAGTATAAACGTTCCCGATAAACATCTCAGTTTATCTTTCTTTTACTTGTTTCTATCTGCAGCGGAAAGCTACTTAAGTATCGCCGGGATATTTGTGTGTCGTATAAGAGTAAGGACTCCATAGCTCTTTATGTAGGTTTTCTCAAAAAAAAAGCGATTCTCTAGATTAAAGCATGGCGTCTAGAGGACAGAGAAAGCACCCATCTTCTTCAACCACTGTTAGGAAGGTTCCTGTCAAACAAGCAAAGAATTAGCCACCAAAAATAGACTGTATACGGCTCTCGTCAAGGCTTCTCACTCGTTGCGATTTCTGATATACTTTCAACTAAAAGCTTCCGATTGTCTGATAACGATTCTCCTTGAAAGGAGCCTTATGGTTGTCCTCGTCGAACTCAGAAAATTGACCTAAGCTAGTGCGTCCCTGAAGTAAAAAATGTCATCTTTTAAGTTACAAAAGCTCTATCAAACAATCTTCTGAACTTAGAGCCTTTTTTTCTGGGCTTTTTTTTCCGAAATAGCCTTTAAATTCAAGAAAGAGAATTAGTGGGAGCCTAAAATGTATTGTGCCGCATAAATATCCATCTTTAAAGTCCAAACTAGAAAAAAAATCCGCCTTAAAACGGAAAAGTTTCTAATGGTCGGTGATAAACGAATGTTAGCGAAGGTAAAAAAAATTTAAACCTATTTAACCATATTATAGATGCAATATCCGTTAGACAATTGTTTTCAGTGGACGCACTCATCTGTTATGTATTTGATTTCCTATTTACTTAATAGACTTAATTCTAATTAAAAAAAAATCACGACTAAAGTAAAACAAGTATCTAAATAATACCTCAAGCTTATATTTATCGAGGAATGTTTGATCCACTTCGGCACTCATATCCAAAAGGGGATTCCCCATACAGAAAAGTGCTCCTGGAATATAAAAGAATTAAAAAAAAAATCATCTACAGGGGACTTCGGTACACATATGCTCTGTGGCATTGTAATAAAACAAGTAGCAAATGTGACGATGTTGGCGATACACACAGTTCTTAATTAAGAGTTTCCATAATTTTACCTATTTGATTCATTTAATGAAGCCTTCAGAATGTAGGTGAAGTGAAATCACCTACATTCTTTCAAGCTGCCAGTAACTTTTTTCTGAATAAATAAAACTCCCTAACTAAACTTTTTAAACAATTTCTTAACAAAACACGAAGATGAGTCAGTCACCAAAGTCTATTATTAGTATTTACGTATGCTTAACCATTTCTTTTATAATGTATAGGTAGATAAAAATTTTATATATTAACGACTTTTCAGATCCCTAAAAGCAACCTAACAATTGCTATTGACGAATCTTTAATTGAACTATATGGCTACAGAATCCTGTCCTCCCTTGAAGTGAATAATAAGATTTGACTAAAAGTTAAAAAACGTATTCCAGAGTAAAATTTTACACTGTAATATTACTCAAACAAGACAGCTTTACTCTTGTATTATTTCCTTACAGGAAACAATGTATGCTGTCCGAAATGACATCGATGATGAACGGAAACGTCGAAAGGCCTCTTAAAGCTCTATAGACCCGATGATAGACAATATGAGAAACGGATCTTTTTTTAACCATTGGATCAATAGTTATTTTAGGCTGTATATAGCATTTTCTTACCTAGTCAAGTTTTACATAAAATGAGGAGAAAATAAATTCGAAAGTATTATGAAACTGCTGGCCAAAAATTGCACAATCCTAATTGAATCATAGATATGTTACGTTAGTGGACGATTTATCTCGCTCGTTATCAGTGGTTACAATAAAACACAGCTACCGCAATTATGACATTTACGTATGTTTACTATTGGTTAAAAACACCCAAGAAACATCGCAGAATATGCTTCCATAGCTATAGGAAATAAATTAAAATCTAAGATTAGGGAAAACGATCCTTTGCTCACATTTTGACACATGACTGATCACGTAATTGCTTATTAACCCAAAAAAACTTCTATTTATCTATAGACATCACTCGTCGTGTAGCTCGTCGTGCAAAAGAGTTTCACTAAAGGCTCCCAATAAAATAATAATCCGAATAAGAAAAATTGCAGAAAAGAAGCATATAACACTGTGTTCATCGAAATTTGATTGGACGAAATTTAGTAAACCTTACAAAATTATACAATTATTTATAAAAAAATCTCATCAATTATAACATCATAATATATTTACATTCTTAGTGTACATAACATTGTACCATCGAGGCTTTATGGCAAAAAGTTAGTCTATTAAGTATTGAGTGCTCTTTGTGTGGAACCAGAATAAGAAGTCATTTCTAAGACCCCCTAGCTTTATCAGTCGTTTGAAAGGACGCCATGACGTGATAACGGCAACTCCTACTACCATAAACCGAACGTGTTATTGACCAGATGATAACCGCAACGTTTTTGGTTTTTGATCAAGTTAACCAGCGAGCTAAGGTGAACAATTATTTTTTTTTATGAAACCACATATTTGCATCGAGCTTTTTTGTCAACTGATAAAATTTTACCTCGCGCCTATTTTAATTTAAACACTTTACGCGGGCTTTGTTATTAGATCACTCTGACGGCAAACCTTCTATTGTTTCTCTAGCATAATCATAATCAACAACTAGCGACAAAAGGCACTCAGTAATTACTAGTGACCAAATACTCATTCTGTTGGAGTCGTGTAGTTGATACCCGTAGAGCAGCGATCTTACATCTTACTTTCAACCCTAGTAATAATTACATTTTTATTCCACGTATATGTTTCCTAGTCGGTTGTTATAACCAACGTAGCAAAACGGGTCTGCTGTGCTGTTCGGCGCCAATAACCAATCGATAACTCTTGATTGGCAATTATAAAACTAAATTATTATTTAAAGTTTCTCGTTGGTATCCCATCCTATTGGCACTTATAATTACCCACTGTTCCATTGAGATTCATATTGCACCACACTTCCAACTGCACGATATTTATAAATAGTATACAGAAAAGTTAATAAATTAAACATAGTTTAAGACAATACATACACATTATTTAAAATGCACTTATGATCGACCTAACTTATGCACTAACATCTAAGGTATTTGCACGTTTATATAACGATAGCTTTCTAAGACTAGATCGTATCAACGTACTTGGGTGTTATTATTAGCTTTGCATGCATTTAACACCGAAAATAAGCGCCGTGTACGTTTAAGACTCATCTGCTCTTATTTATCTTTATTAATGTAGCGCTAGTATTAACATGCGTTACGGCTAGTTGAGTTGAGATCACCCTATTATTTGCCTTACAGGATATCGTAGAACTCTCTATTTTATTCATGTAAATTAATTTAACCCAAAACGAATTGTGAAACAACACACAAATTTACCTTTAGGAATGGCCGGCATATTGGCTATATTTTATTGCTTGTCCTGTCACGCTTTGATAACAGTAATTTCTTCCAAGAGCCAATTGGCTGCTGCTTTCGTTGTCTATTCAGTCTTTAAAAAACGCTAGTCTTTATACAAACTCCAGAAACACTCACTGCTTGAAACGCCTCTGTTGTTCCCGTGTCTCACCCAGTTCTGACTGATTTTGGCGCCCCGCCTCAGTCGACTGAATAGACAGGCGGAGGGCGTTCAGAGAGGAGGATACGGCGCCAAATATGAATTCGTGCCTGGACTAGAATGCATCACGCACACTGCAACCTCTGTGTCATTCTTGAACCCTGAATCGGTTGGAAGCTTGATTAGTCAGTCGTATCCAAAGAATCAGAAACCGTTAAAGAAACAATGTTATGCGGAACTCTTGATATGGAATAACAAACTTTCATTCTAGCTAACAATATTCGTATTCGTACAAAGGATATATATATATATATATACTGTTATATTGTGCCGAAGTCGCCGTGGCTCATTCTCTTGTTTTGACAAAGTCTAGAGAGCATCTAAGTGCTATTCCAAACTTCAGGAGATGACGTTAATTTTTTTGCGATCTGGTCAAATTTTTGCAATTGTACTTCGAAATTATAGTACACCATTATATAAGCTTGCAAGTTATACTCGCTACTTACTGACCTATAGCTACGTCTACTTCGCTCAGTAAAATTTTGTTAAATGTCCTTCATCAAATCGAAGACTATTTCTCAGTTAAATGTAATATCCAGTAAACGGTGCAAGATGTGAAACCACCTAACATTTACCACTGCCACAAAATCTATTGACGCACCTAAATTGGCGATAGATTAAGGAGATCACTCCTCGGAAATGATTCTACCTGACTTACATTAATATGACGCTCTGAAAAAAGCAGAAAGTGATTTTTTTCTTATAACTAATAGCGGACCTTTAGCTCTTACCCTCTGTATATTGAATCATCCTGAACATGAATCGTGAGTTACTTTTACGGAAATAATTCACAAACAGGCCTACAGCATAACTGGGCCATTTTCAGTTCCTCGTTGAGACCCGCGAAGAGCAAGTAGTATTTATTTACCAAAGCTCAAATCTAAGCAGCCACATATTCATAGTTAGTATGACAAGTTACTCAAAGGAATACGCATTAGCAACCCTGACCACGGTGCCCCTTGATGGTAGTGCTTGCAACAACTCTCTAGTTTTATATTAGCATAAGTTTATCAAATTGAATCAACGCGGATAAATAACATTTTGAGTTACACCAGGCGGTCTGCTTGACTTGTAACAAGGTTGCTTATCTTTTTGTCTCCCTCAAATTGAATTTGTCGATAGTAAGATACGTCTGCATTTATCGCTGAGCCATATCCATCAGATATCATCAACATGGCAAATGATGATCTTCAGAGACTTAAGAAGCGCTGAATGATAATTGTCGACCGATAAATACCTCCGTATGCATATTTATATATATTCGTGAATTGAATAACGACTTGGTCATTGATGGCGCTTCGCTATTTACTACTAGGTCACCATCCGCAGAGTTTCTTTTCAGTGGCTTCTTAGTCACGTTATATATATGTATATATAACTTCCTGAGTTTTCATGAAGTGATCTGTCTTATTGACATGCATTCAAGAGAAAAAGAAATGCCCTAAATCGTAAGTGTTTATTACTTTTAATGCTTTTGGTGTCTTTATTCATATAGAGACACATATGGCCGCATAGGATTCTCCATTTGACCGGTTCATCCTTTCGATCTTTCACCATATCCACTATACATCAATATATGCAAACTATAAGGAACAATAAGATTTTCAAGAGTCGAGAAGCTGCGGCTTAAGTCCTAGCCGATCAATGACATCTTGGCACATGCAGAAAACTGGATTGAGCTTGCGCAACCGATTTTCTCCTAGTAAAGCCAGGCCAGCAAGGCCGAAAAGCGTATGGAACGGGTCGACCTCATCGCCGGGCCTGTCTGCGAATCCGCCGTCCTGTTCGTCCTATATACAAAAAGCAATTTAGGATCAATTCAGCTGGGTAGTTATATTGCGTTCATCTAAGGCTGGGCGCGAATCTCGAAAATGTCATTGAGTATGAAAGAAGTCAACTTCAATCAAAATCAATTGATCAAAATTCGAGAAGTACTCCAGTTAGTACTGTAGGAGATGGTCAGATACCCGGCGATGATCAGTAGCTGTAGACGTACCTGTGTTGCTAGGATAAATTGTACCAGATTTTCCTTGTCGATCCAATGCAAACGCCTTAGCATCGCTAAACTTGCTAGAACCCACCAGGAATAACAAACGTCTGGCAGCTTTTCAGGACGACCTGACGAAAAAATCACACTAATATTGTATTAAATATTGCCATGATAAAGATTACTTCGTATTTGTTTCGTGAAATAGAGATTCAGGAAATCAATTACCGAGAGGAGACGTATCTCGCTAGACAAATTGCTCCCAAAAGCGTCAAAAAGACCATGTGTATCGTACAATTAAGCGGACAGCTAGCGATTATTTTAAACTATTATTATTTTGGATTTTTAAAGGGCTTTTTTAAAGATAGCTTTGGAGATATCTCAAAAACCGCTTACCATTTAGGCCTCCGCTCGGTAGTTGCCTTTCAGCAAGCCACCACGCGAGCTGGTCCGCATGTGGACCAACGTGCCTTGACAGTTGTCCTATCACAGATAACGTTCCCAGGCAACAGTAGATTTGACCGGCGTGGGTCTCTGAATGTGGCCTACAACCAAAACCTCCGTCGAAGTTCATACACGCCATGACGTGGTTCGCAACGGAGCAGGTGTCGATAGAATCTAACCGTTTCTACACGAATAGATAACGAAGACGTGTACGTAGCTCGATTATCTCCGTGAGGATACTATTTTCTCTGACCTTATCGTAACGAAACTAAACTTTTTATAAAAGCTTAGTGTGCACTCTGTTAGCAAATCATATTTCTGGTCTCTAGTTTAAACTTGAGAGCAATACAAGAATTATCGTAATACAAATAGGGTGAACACTTTGAGGTAAAAATTTTTTTGTCCTTTAATTAGTAAGCAACAAAGCATCGTGTTGAAGGTGAACTTGTTTAGTGATCTGGTGCAAGTTAGCGGATGGAGTTATAATGTTATTCAATTTGCAGCTTGTCTTCACATTCTCGACGAAGATGTGTTCGAAGAACTTGTGTTCTGGTAGCAAAATTGGGAAGTAATCCTTTCAAGAACATTCAGTCACGTTTTCGAATGCTGTCCGTAATTATATATATTTTTTGCAAGTCTTATTTGCAGAGGTAGAAGGTAATATTAAGGTTACTATTACCATTGTGGTAAATTAAATTTTACAAAATTAGTGCTGCTACTGACCAACTTTGGATATGCTTTTAGGTGCCGCTTCGCTAGTCCTTCAGGCTTCAAGACAAGAATTCTCAATCTTTCATGTCCAGAGCCTTGCCCTAAAAAGTAAGTCGTATGATATTAAATTGCAATTTCCGTCGCAGAATCAATTTTTGCAACATAACAACTTACAAGTAAAGCAAGTGTGGCGACGGCACAGAACGAGAATCGAGTATCCGTTTCACCCCATTTGTCCCCAAAGAAGGATCCGTCTTTCTGATGCAAAGAAACCACGTAGTCAACAGTTGCATCCACGTTGATCTCAGATAAGGCGTCTAACGTCACAAGAATCTGTACTGCTGATAGTGTATACAATATGTGGGGATCATGCCGGGGCGCTGCTGAGAACCCTACAATGATAGTTAAGTACAGGTTATAACTGATATTAGATAGACAGTTCATTTGCACTACGGTCATTCATCAAGTTGTATATCACAAATCTTACAAACCATTAAAACAGGGTAGAACATCGAGCATCACAATTTTGCGCAGGTGCAAACTTATTAGCCACTTAGTAAATGTTATCTGAAATTAAAGAAACAAAGCTTAGATTAGGAGCTGACTTTAGGTATACGCAAATGTTCTTGCCTCCACAAGAATGCTGACAGCCTTTGACAAAGGAAATAAGGTCGTTCCGATCGAACTCCGCCAGAGCACCCATCAAATCAACGGCAGTCATCGACCAATAGATGCCACTCATGCGAAGGTGTTCCGTAATTGCGTACTCCTGTGCATTCAGACAAATCGACATAAACATCATACGTATCTACGTTGAAAAAACTATGACTTTAAATTGTAGTGTGGCTAATCAACGACAGAAGCTGAACTAAGCAAACTGATCCGAACTGCGTTCAACCAGACCAGTGTTAGAAGTCTTAACAACACTATAAAGCTAATTTTTTTTGTAGAAACATCGATTTTAATGTTGTATTATTAACACATTGCTACTTTCGAGAGCAATCAGTGGATGGAGCTGGTTACAACCACGTTAGAACGTAACATGGAAACTAACACTCACGTATGAATCCTTCTTATTGGCGAATTCGATGATATATTTAGTATGTTTCTCTATGAGGAGTTCACGAGGCGCATCCTTCGGAAGCGCGATATCTTTGATGGGGCACGCCTGAAAAGTAAGAAACAGAGCCGCCTTAGATGTAACAGATGTTAGCCAGACTTAGATGTAACCAACCCTATCTATTGTAGATAAGATATCTCAACGTACTTATGGTGGCTTTTAGGGCTCAGATTAGCGTATGAGAAGCTTTCCTGAAAACATTAAGCTTTAGCTTATATCACGACCATTTATCTTTACAATTTATATATATATATATATATGTTTTTCTCATTTTATAACATTTTTTTAAACCGTGTGCCAAAAACGTGCACGAAACGGTTTAATTCTGACAAACAGATAAATATATTCAAACAAATAATTAAGTAGCCATTTGTTCCAGCTGAACACGATACTGATGTTGGAACGTGTCACTATTTCCACATGAGCAGAGCTGTTAAGAACCAGGCTTACGCAACTTGGTTTGCAAACTAATCGCAAAAATACTCATAATAACCGTAATCAAGCTTAACTATATTGGGATAAAGAAATCTGTAGCAATAGTCATATAGTTTTAATTGTGCGTATATATAGAGCTGCGAACTAGCATGTGGTGTAAACGAAAGGCCTTATGCGGGAAACATCTGTTTAAATATAGCGCAATATTTCATATGCTTCGTCCGAAATCTCAAATACTTCTGCTGGGCGGTCTCCGTGTTTATTGTTTACATTGAATTTTCCTTTGTCCCGTCAGCTGTCCATAGGCTAGAGTCTATATACGATTCTGATACCACCTATTCATCTGCCCATTCTTAGCCATGTTTCCTTACATAGATATATCCAATATAGCGTTACATAACAGCTTCATACGCTCTGCGCCAGATCGCCTTATCAGTTGTCCATATGGTTATCTATAGAAAAAAACTGATTATTTTGCACAAGGTGGCATAACCGACAAACGGGAAATCGTTTGTCATCGGTCAGTTACCATTTGTTAGTCAGCAGGTATCATTCGAACGAAAATTTTGCTCGGCCTAGCTACGCGCTATAAACTAATGGTGCTCTACTCGAATGGAAGTAAACTCACCATATCGAAACTTTTTTTTTTTTTTATCACGCCAACTTTTTTTCCTTACGACTGGCGTTTAGGCGTTGCTATAATGTACTCGCGGAAAATTTGTCGGACGGACCGACAGATACGCACAATGCACACTCATAGACTATTTCGTAGAAGAAGTGAGTGCTACTGTAGAGTAATGATGGAGGTACAGGAGCCAAACAGAAGCCCACACTATTTGCGAGAGTTCCTTTTCCGTAAGTTTTACCGACTGCCCGCACTAACAGTATCACATAGGGAGACACTTGTGGGGTAGAAACAGAGAGGATAAATGTTTATTTACATCAATATAGGTTTTGTCGCGCAGACGACACCAGTGTTTGCGTACATAGGCACCGTGACATTTTGAATCTGCTTGAATCAAAACAAACGAAGGCAGTAGAGGAAGACGTTGGTCAATGAGGAGTATCTATGACGAATCTCTTTCAGACTTTCATTTATTCACATACTGGCTAAGTCAGTGATTATTTTATTTTAACGGGTGAAAATTAAATGGTAACGCCCAAAATACAAAAGGCTTAGTCAGCTGTTACGTGAAATTATTCGGAACACTGACTTCTAGTAGGTATCTGCTGCGTTCACCAATATTCTTCAAGCAGTTCTTCATCGTTCACCAATATCAACCCATTTTCAGTCTAACTAACGCGACGTAATGGACAAACATTGTATTATGTAGCAGGGCACCCCAAAACTAGCAGAACTCTTCATCTTTCGGGATTATTGTGCTGATAGCTTTTATAGTAAAGTAATGACCTTTATAGTAAAGCTGTACGTAACATAGTTTTTGGATTATCATGTTTTCTATGAAATTTCGTCCGTATTCAGTCATAGTTGGAGTTTCAGATTGCTTCTAACTTCAGCTGAAAATCGTTAAGTACAGTTACACATTTTCCGAAACCTGCTTTGTTGTCCTTAGGCCCCTAAATCGCCGAAATCCACTCCACCATACGCAGGTAAATGAATTGCGTAACAATCGTAAGTCCAAAAAAACGCCATTAAACTCAATTGCTTTGGTGATGTCGTATTGCTAACAGCACATCGCCCGCAATGAAGCAGCCTTAAGCGGCTCGCGATGCTTCCATACATTTGACCATATCATCTTGATTAACGTTGAGCCTCGGCTAACAACCATAGCTTCAGTAAGTAAGTATTTCTACTAGTTGGCTGTGAGTGTTGTTCATACCCAGTGTGAGACAGCAGTCGTAAGAACATTGTGCTAGTTTGTCTGTGTGTCTCTGTAGCAACCTATAATGGCAAATTCCGATTGACAACATCTCAGTGTGAAGTGGTGTTCTTTCTGTTACCCTCTACGGGTTCTGATCGTTCTCATCTTTTTGAGATACCGTGAATGAATTGTACGTGAGAGACACTGCTTGTTGCGTTTACACGTAGAGTCGTATAGTATCAATCACTCAGTTGCGTGTGGTCTTCAAGTTCAGGCGACAACAAGAAAAAGTATCCTGCACATATGCTGTGTACAAAAGGCTTACCTAGAATGCCCTGCCAGTGCAAACGTCTTCTGAACTGAACGGTGGCGTCATTTTTATTGGTTTGATTTTGCCGTTCCTCAGAGATTCCGTAGAGGTGTCGTAAAGACGCAATGCATTAGTTAAGTAGTTTAAACGTACCTACAGTTTGATTTCTGTACATGTAGACGTCGTTGACTTCGAACAGTCGGGGTACGTCTGCGAAATGTTAGGCGCTATACGGAGCTAGAATTGCAGAAATCGTTGAACATGTTTTCTGTTGCGCATCTGTTATCGCCACAAACGCTTATGGCGTTAGAGCTCTTGGTGATATAGGCACTCGTTTAACTGACTCACAATACGCCAGCATTAATAGAAAACAAACAATTTGCGAAAAAAGAAGTTATTACTATAGAAACTAATAATTGAAACTACAAATGAGAAACTAATAATAGTTTCTCGGAGGACTTTTTGCTGACTGGAACTACCGGAAGGTTTAACACAGACTACTTGTCCATCTTGACAGCCATAGGCTACGGATTCTGCTGATAGTCATATGCTGAATTGCTGATTAATAATCCCAGTATCCCCATACCCTATCGTAAATAACCGAAAATTTTGAATCGTCATTGAATGTATGTTCTGTTTATGTTGTTTAGTACGCATTCTGTTTATGTTTATTATTTCACAATCTGCATCCTTATATGTATCGGTATACTTGTATGTACACAAAACGACCATATAATGAAATTAGCCGTACACACAACAATCGCGTTCGATAGAATCCAATAATCGCTCGAGTCTATCAACTTTTTTACGGCAACTATAGTTGCTTGTGGTTATAATACTAATTATATTGACAAACGTGTAGTCACGACACCGCATTGATATGAACACGCAGCCATCTGGCATTTGAACTTTTTTATATTTGCCAACGAGGTTCTCACGCCGTCTTGAACCTCTCGGCCTCCCATGAGTACCCCTAGTTCAAATAATGGTAGTTATTATTATGATTAAGTAGATAAATCAGGCGAACATATCGTAACAACTATCTATATTTGTGGGTTACTACGTTGCCAATAACAATTGTGCATAATGTTATATTGAAGTATAACGGTTCAGCTGTGTCAAATCCATGATATATAATCAGTAATTTTCCACATGCTTAGCGGGCTATTGAATCAAATGGTTGATTTGGCCTAACCTTGAAAGCTATATATGAACCCGAGAGAAACTGCGTTTCCTGTATGCGTAAGCGTAGTCCGGTACTCATATATTTTAAATACTGAACAAGTGGCACGTACGCAGCGGGGCAAACGAAAAGTATGACTATTTATTGATCTCAAAACTATGGCATGATATTTCAGTCAACTCGGTTGTATTATTTAGTTGGAAAAGACTTGTCGGCAAGAGCAGGTGCTGCGGAAGTTCTTCCATCCCACGATCGTTTTTTATATCATATATATATATATATATATACCTATAGATGTATTTCTTTTTTCGTTGTTCGATTTTTCAATCGATTTGGTAGCTTTTGCGTTAATTATAAAATGACTCGTCTTGTTGTTTTTAGTATACTTTTGTTGCAAAGGGCCGGTTGTATGGCCTGGTAGATGATAATCTAACGTAGTAATGAACGGGATGAAGTAAGAATTCGAGGGACCTACCCCATAATATAACCGTGCGTCTACAGCGTAAAATTTTTTGAAATTCTGTTTGTTGAGGTTCTAAATAAGGTTCTGTGCAATTTTAATACTAAATACACTTTTATCGTGGTTTGCGAACAGTATATACTACTGGCTTCTTTCAGTACAGCGCCCACGCCACAGTACGAATTATTTTTTTCTCTCTATTGCATATTCATCTAGTAATACGTAGGCAATATATATTACACAAAAACGCCCATCTACGCCCCATAGCCTAGCGCATAAATGTGTAATAGATTGTACGTATCAGAAGCTAGTTTCCGATTGAATTTCGACTAACTGTTTGAAGCTGTCAACCATTTACTGGCTGATTTTCAGCAAAGGACCAGAGGTGATGTCGTGTAAGGGGGGCATTGATCTTCGTTGAGGATGCGACCATTCAGTTGGATTAAATTTGAAGCCCGGTGGTTGTGTGACGCCTTACGGCTAAGGGCGCAAACGACGTCTACTTGTTTACGGCCCCCTACCTGCGCTGATCAAGCTTACTTCATTAGAGGTTATTTACTAAAGCTATTATCACGGTACGTTTAAGGGAGTTTTGTCATATTTAAAAAAAATCTATTAAAAATAAATGAACTCACAAAGTGAGTTTTTACTTATTTTTTTTTACTTAATATAATTTCATGTGTAATAACACCTAACAAAAAGATATAGTTTTAATTTTACGTAAATTCAATCTATAGAAGGTTTTCAAACATATACCGAAGATTATTTCACATGTCTCCACTTTGATTAAATAAGAATAAGTTGAACGACGATACGGAAGATCATTAAAGAAAGGAACACTACGCGGTACATTATTGCTAACTCAACATTACTAGGGGGAGGCAAGTTATAGCTCAAATATTTAATAATTAAGACACTTGTTGTAATGTATAGGGTAATTGAAAAGTAATGTTAAGTAACGTATAAAGCGAAATACAGTCAAGTGGTACTTTGAAAATATCAGCAAAACGTTTCTTATTTTTATCACTAGGAATCACATACATTTGTCATAGTGCTATAGGTCTGCACGAGATTTGGCTTTTGTGTCCGCAGACAGCCGCCTTTAAATAGCAAAACATGTCTCGTTTGAACATAAACATGCCACTTCAAAAAAGCACCGTGTTTTTTCTCATTTTACAATACCGTTGTAACGATTAAACATACAGCCGTCTAGATATCCTTGGCGTGATATATGTTTAATCGCCGATGTCTTGTTCGGCTACACGTGGCGTGTACAATATTAAATTGCCTTATTTTCATTTTACTACATTGATTGTAAGCTTCCGACCACTCCGAAAGCTTCGTACCACTCGAGTAGGTAGTAGAAGAGTGGTCTGTCTGCTAATGAAGCATGAATATCAAGCAGAAATTATGGCTACCATGCACAGGCAAGTTTGCCTTGTCAGTAGAATGTGCGACATTACCTTTATAAATAATATCAATTCAGGACATTGCAACCGGTTATGTTGCCTTCATAAATGCCTTTGTCGCCCTGTGAACCTTGGACTATTAAACCCAGCCTGGAAGATATTATTACGAATAGCCTTTTCTCGTTGTTTTAAATAAATTAAAAGTAATTTTCTATTCATTTTTCAATTTTCATCCGTGTTATTGACTCGTGTGCTACTCCAAATGTCTGTGCGATATGTCATACTATCTTGTCTAGCCACAGAAAAACTAATTTTAAGCGTTGCAAATTCACAAATAGTTACTAAGCTAAAAGTATGAGGTTACTACATCGTTGGTGTCTAGAGTCAGTATTTATAATCGACGCCCCTAGTTTGGAGCAAAATAACGAGGTTAGGTGGAAATTTTGAAAATTTGACGATTTAATGATTGGCATCCTTTTTTTGATTGCCTCCCACCCCCTGTTGCTACCTTGTTAAACTAAAATAGATTTGTGTTTGTTGCTTACAGTTGGAATTTTGGGAGTGGCGAGACTTCGAACACCCGGCGCAGTTTCATCGCAAATGTGGGGAAGGTCCGAGGGGGAAGGGAAGGACCTAAAGGTCCTAGCGGCGGTGGCAGCGGGGGATCTGGCAGCGTCTTGCACGGTGCCGGAACGAGTGGTGAAACTTCTGCAACAGACGCAAAGGTTCTTAACGAGTCAATCGTAGCTCATATTGCACGTCGTTACGGATATCGCGACACTACGGTATGTAGACATTAACAAGGAACGAATTGACCTTTTACGAAGTTTACTTTTTGCTGGAGTGTGATATCATGGCGATATTGATTCGGAATCGAAACGGGGCCTTTTAAGATGAGGCAGGCTTGCGACATATAGCAAACAACGTATATTGTTAGCAAAATTCAACGGCATTTATATTTTTTGCTTTACTGTTTTGTAAGGAAAATTTATTGACTCACGTGATGCTTACAGTATAATTTTTCAGACATGCCACCGAATCTAGGATTTGTATGTTGAATGTTTTATTTGTCTTTGTGGAATTTGCTAGGCGGCAACCTTGAGCCGGCAATCTGTGCAACGAGTGTTAGCTCTGCGTCAGTGCGTGCCGTTACTTGGATTCGCTGGTGTTTGTCTAGTAGATAAGCCGACCGTGATAACGCCCGATGAAGAACTCGAGGGAGTCTGTGTTGAGATTAGGGTACGTGCCCGATCTCGGTCTGAATACTCAGTACAACATATATCACTGAAATAGGTATACACGTAAATATATTTTACTGACGGCAAACAAGAACGCATACAATTATAGCATGGTGGCAATATGGCGATGGTACACCTATGAGAGTACTACGTATCATGTAACTTTTTTTTCCTAAATAATAATAACTGAATAATCAAATAATCGGCGAATCCTTGCTGGATTTATTCTTTACAGAGAATTTTCGACAAGATCAATTTTGACATCTTCAACCGCCAAATTTTGCCGGTCCCAGCAGATAGACCAGTAAGTCCGCCACATTTGCTATCAGTAAAGGCTGTGGTCAAACGTACGGATGACCTTAACACTTGTGTATTTTTTTGTGTAATTTTGTGTATCCATTTTGCACGTTTCATACCTCAAAGTAATCATATTAATAAAAAAGTAAATCATATTTAGAGACACTTTTCGAAGAAAAAAAAGCTTCCCGAAGATTGGGGTGGAAAACAACATTTTCGACGTCTCGTATTCGTGTTATAACCGAAACAATCTGCGATAGGTTTGGAATGTACAACGAAACTTTTGCAGCTGAAACTCGTTAAATCAAAAATGGAATTACGCTCTAGAGAATACACTAGAACTGTCAACAACCGACTTCGGACTTTCGGGACTGTCTTGAGGCACTGCTACCCCATTTCAGCTGTATAGCCGTCACCGTACGCGCAACAGTTTTTGCTTCCAAATCATTCTAGCCCTGGAAAGAAGTTTGTCGCAAATAAATTTCATTGACATACTTTTTTTTTTTAATTGATTTTTGAGTTCAACGCAAATTTTGTAATCCAAGCATGACGATGATAACAGCCTCGCAGAGCTTCCTTGCAATATGTAATACTTCTACAGCAAAAAATTCAAAAGAGAGCAGTGAACGAAAACAACCATCACCTTCTTACCTTAATGCATTTCCCGCTGTAATGACTACAGCCATATACCATATTTTGTGTATTTTCAGGTAAATCTCTCAAATTTCAAGCTGGGTAGTCCAATTGCGAAAGGATGTAATGCTGTTGTTTATTCTGCAAAATTACGAGAGGAGCAAGAATCGGACGAGAGGTCATCAGCTTCTAGCGACTTTCAACGCATTCCTACCATTGAGGAAGTAAGTTAATCAGATTATTCCATAGTCAGTTTTAATGAAAGGCAGGTTTTATCACTGTGTTGGGGCTATATGTAACGGTAGAGGTTGAAGCAATATTGGAACTTGTAAAAAAAACTATAACAATGACCTGTTTTGATTGATGCTAGTTTTGGATATGGGAGTACTTATGGCGCGACGTAACATACCGAAGTCCAGAGCGAATCTCAAAAGGTAGTAATTTCTAACTGTCCTTGACATCGAGGTTTACTACAACTAAACGTTGGTATATCTACAGCGGCACTTTCCGTTTTCTGCTTCATTCTATTCTGTCACTTTCCCATGATGTCAGTTTAAAACATACGTAACTTGCTATAGTGCTATTGTAAATAAAAACAATGCAAGAACCTAGCAGTGTAACTAGTCAATGAACCTTAGATAAAAATACTTGATAATTACAGAGAAACGTTACTTCCTTTAATTGTAAACTCGTGAAAACGTGTTTTCTATGTTTAATTCAGGAACAGTTAGACGCCGACGATTCTAAATCCTCACCTTTGTCTTCATCGCCTCCCAGAAAGTACGCAGCAGAGCTGGAGGCTCCAGCCGGAAGTATCAACACTTTCGAACAGGTTAATAACCAGATGATATAAAAACTAGACAGTAAGCAAAATTTACTACCCTGAGAGGGAAAAAAAATACTTCTTTTACTTATTTCTATTCACTTTAGTCACATATCTCGTAAGTAGGTGCTGGTCTAAGATAAGAGTGAGATCCTAATAAGATGTTCCAAATAAGGTCTCGCTTCGAAAATTTTTATTTTAACCTAATTGAGGTCGGATTTTAGTCTATATAACAGGGCGTATGTTTCTTGTGTTGATAGTGTACTACCATGATAGATACTACCTACTATGTTAAATTTCCTTTACTTTAGGATGTGCCATCAGGCCCTCTAGGCGTTTACAATCTCGCCATGAAGATGATGTTCAATTATGATGCTGAAAGTAACGCTGCAGCTATCTGGCAGTCGCTTAGCCGCGAATGTGCTCCCCTACAAACGGCGTCTTTCGGACAGCAGAATTCGCTGAATGAGTCACCCCTGGCCAGTCGGGAGGCAAATTTACCACCCCATCCTTGCATTGTCGATGTAAAGGTATGACCATAGTTTTAGTAGCTCAGGAGGGTCATCTATAGTGTTTCGTTCAGAAGCAGGTTTTGCTTCAAACGGAGATGTGACGGGAATTAAGTTAACGATGACGGAATTCGATCCGGAACGGAACGATCAAGTTTTTTTTTTGTTTGTTCTGGAATTAGGCAGCTTTTGTAAATATTCTAAGAAAAGCCTTTGCTTAATGTTTTCTTGCGTTAAAGGCGGCGTTTGTCGACCGTGTTCCTTTGTTACGCGGTGCTACCCAACTATACCCAGTTGCTCTACCGCCTCGTTTACACGAGCACGGTATTGGACGCAACGCTACCATGTTCCTTGTTATGAAAAGGTGAGAACACGAGGCACACCTACTTCCGAGTTCACACAAAATCATTATTATATTATATACTATAATAATTATGGCAACAATGTTATGCAGGACATGTCGGTGCATTCGTTATACGTTCGTTTCTAGATTCACTTGTTGATGGGATGTCCTCGTTATTTAACCGATATCCAGGTATCACTGCAGTCTACGGAGCTACTTGCGGAGTGGGACGATTGAAAGATCGAACAGACCAGAGCATGTCCGGCTTTCGCTTTGCGCGCAGCTATTCGAGGGTAGTATACTCCGTATTACATGTTGTACCGTGAGTCATTGACCTAAAAAAAAAAACAGGAATTATAAATATTATACCAATTTGTTTCGGTCTGATAAACTGAGAAAATTAACAGACACGGCCTCATTTCATTTTGGCGAGAGTTCAAAGCAAAAACCGAGGTGTGACACATTCTAGCATTGACATGTGACTTGTGACGTACAATGGTTCTTTATTGGCAGACGCTCATATCAGTGGGTGAATGCTACTAAGCTAGCAGGACATTACCGTAAACTGAACTTAGAGCTGCATAAACTTAGATGTTTGTTTGCTCGTCTAGTGCGGTTTTTTTATCCAGAATAAGTGAGTACTGATTAGTTGGTTACGGCCGAAATATACTGTCAATGTAGGAGATCAAGCCAACCAAAATTAATGAACAGAGTTGAACCGCATTTATTGCACGACAACGCCCAACGTCAAATCGTAAGAATGACATTGGAAAAAATGCACGAGGTACGTTGGAGGCTCTGTGTCGCTCACTGTATCACCTGACATTAGCTTCATAAATTACAATGCTCAAAATCTCGACAGCTTTTTATAATGGAAAAATGTTTTACGCAAGCAATACGTGACTTAACAGGATATCGTGCCCCATACTTTAGCAAAGGAATAAATATAGCCATCGAAGTGGTGGAAGGTCACGGCCAATGTTGTACGCTTCGGCTGGAAATAAACTATTTTATGAAAAAGTTGGGGAGTTTTTGGTCTGGCATCTCATATTGGATGATTTCATATTTAACGCTCGTATATATAGTTTGCTTTTACATAGTGGTCTTTCCAGTAATGTATTCGTATACAGTATCGTGTGAAAGATATGTAGATAAACAATTTAAGCTTATACCCAATTAACGACGTCATTGTATCTGTATGGTTCCGTTTACAGCGGTTGCACATCTCGTATCTCATGGTATAGTTCATAGGGATATGAAATCAGACAATATTCTTGTGGAGTTGCCAGGAAAAACCGGGAAAACTGCTTATACTGAACCGAGGATCGCGCTTTCCGATTTCGGTTGTTGTCTCATTCCTGCTGACTGTATTTCACCACTCAAACTATCGTTCGTATCCGGGCAGGTTTCAAGGTAAAGCAGTCTCCATAGTTCTCTTCACGACAACGTTGTCTTCTAGAATGGATCTACGTATATTGGGTGGTCGAAACAATGTTAAGCCTTGTAAGGCCAAAAATGAAGCAAATATTTTTTTTATATAATATTAGGAAACTAAATGATCTCTTATTATTCTAGTAGAAACATATTACCGTTGTAGAATTTGTGATTTCCAGTTTCTGGATGAAAACATATGACAAATAATTTTTACGTTAGTTACGTCATTAAGGGAGTTCTGCAGTGAACGAAAGAGGGTAGTTTGGCGGTGCAAGATCGTATGTATGTGGTCTGGCATTGTCACGGTAGACAAACTTCTACACTAGTTCCGGCAAGTTTTCCAAGTAAAAATCTTGTTAGGTGTTTTATTAATTAAAGGAATTAGTCATTTTACCAGGTGGCAGCAACCCATAATGCACAGTTCTTTCTCAATCTCAGCGGACAAAAAAGTATCACTTTTTTTAGCGCGAACCACAAATTATGGAGCACATTTTATCTCCACATCTTTGTCGGATGATCTACTGTTTATCACTCACTGTGATCAACCGCTTTAAAAATTGCTCGATTTCTTTAGGTATGAGTAGGGCTTCGCAGATGAATATACGGCGCCTAAACAAAGCTTACCTTTTGTTTACTTTTTCTCTATACAATTTGTACTTCGGCATATAGATTTCCCAGTGGTTGAACTGTTTGTTTATGCACGTTTAGCTCTTTGGCAATATCATGGCTATTTATGTATCGGCGTTGATCGATTCCGCAACCGGCAGATCATTATGAGGAGCATCTTTCACATCGAATCGATATGGCGAAAGCAATAGAACTACTTTCAGGCTGTTTTTTTACAGTCTGGTAATACAGTTTTGGTAGTAACAAAATTGTACAAAACATAATGAGCCTTATTATTTTTAATTTACTAGTTACGTCTGCTACGGCCAAGACTTTCCTTCAAATGGCACGAAGGCTGGCCATATTATTATTATTTAAAATATGCGACTTGAAAGCTGTTTAAGCTAGATTTAACTCTATATAAGATGGCCAATATTTTTTCGACAAGCCACTATTATAACGTCCACTTAGATGGTATAGAGTTGTTCGTGTGTGTGCTAGCATTTTGTACTCGGTATATCCTTTTTACATACGTCGCTAATTTCGAGTGTTTCCGTTCGTGGTTTCCTTAGGGGAGGCAATGTAGCACTAATGCCTCCTGAAGTTCAGTTGGCCAAACCTGGCCTGTTAAGCTTCATCGACTACTCGAAAGCCGACCTTTGGAGTGCTGCCACTCTTATCTACGAAGTCTACGGTCAGCGAAATCCGTTCTTCGAGGGTATGCTGCATCCACGAACGTATATGGAGTGTGACCTACCTGTTCTGGATAAAGCGCCCCTCGAACTCCGCGTGCTCGTTACCGCTTGCCTTCAACGCGAACCATCGAGGCGGCCGACCCCGGCAGTCGCTGCCACGGTCCTACAGCTGATGCTTTACGCGCCCACTCGACTTTTGAAAACTACATTGAGTCAGCACCCTTTTCGCGCCCTAAACGTTCGTGATGTTGTCGAGTGGCTATGTGATATGTCGGTGGACTCGTTGTTCGCAGCACGTCGCGAGGAGGATAGGGAGAAACCATGCTCAGCTGACCAGATGTTAAAACGTACGTTTCTCGGAAGAGTTCAACTAAGAACGGTTATTGACGCATTGAAATTCATATACGAAGCTAGGGAGGCGGCAGAAGTAGACAACGACGAGGTGGAAATGGTAGCACACGACATTATTGAGCAGCGGGAGAAAATTTTAGCAGAAGTAGAAAAGAAGTATGCTGCCTAACGAATATGATGCAATGGTAACAAATGTTTAGATAAATACGAAAAATATTTGTTTGGGTTACTGGAGACACATCAAATAAACACTTCGCTAATCGGTTGTAAACAAATAAAGGCTAAGCACCCATAGTAAGCAGGTAAGCAAGCAGAAACAGTCGAAAGAAACCCAGTGGTGATTTAATATTTGTAGCTTTTCGGTGTACGATGATAGTGAGATGAAAAATGTAGTGGATTCAAACGATGAGCTTCACGCGCAACTGCCCAAAAAAACGAAGATTCGTTGTATTTGTGCTAAGAGCGAATCCAATACAGTGTTGATGACATACAAACCATATTCACACTATGAAATTAGACTAATAATAATAATACTATGGAAAGATGGAAAAGGATTGTGTTTTGTGCCCAATTAGTTTAGCGGTTGCCGTAGCTAGAAGTTTTTCGGCATGTTGCGTAAATTTTATTTAGTGTTCACTGGAGCGTGCTAACGGGCTTTTGACCTTCATCGACGACATTTATAGAAAATAGGGGTATCATTTGGAAACGTACATTTTTCATTCCTACGTTGTACAACACCTTCGTCTTAACTACATTCTTATTATTATTATCCGGGCGTTACCTACATTAGTAGTCGTCGTCATGCGAGAAAGCGAATGAAAGTGTACGTAAATAAATATAGGAAAATCTGATTAGAGGCGGACCATACTGGCCGAGCCAAATTCAGCGCAGGTCTCGGTTTGTAAAGGTTGAAAGCAAAAAAGATTGGCAGGCAGAGCGACTAAATATGGGCATCGATATCGTACCGCTGACGAATCGTTGTCTTTGCCATTTTGTTTTGCAATCAGATCGATAATTTCCTATTTTCCTCTTACCGCCGTGTCTTCCGGATTCCTGGGAAAAAAATCGATGAGTTTTGCATTTTAATATTTAGTAGGGTCTGCGTAGGGCCTCTTGCTAACAAAACGGGGTCTAGTAATTTAATTAACTAATTAATAGTAGTGAGATAAGAACATATGTCATTATCTTAACAGATACTTTTATTCAAGCCATCTTGAACTTTTTTTTCATTGTATATAACTACTTGCAGCAATAGCAGCTTAATAACAATAAAAAGAAAGAAAATCTTATAATATACAAAATAATAAGAAATAAACTTACCAATTGCTTAACCGGTTCACATGAGCGTGTAGTAACCACATTTACGTATCTACCCGCGTTATTTTCTTATATATAAGAAAGTTCACTATTTGGTTTTATCACGTTTAGAGCTTCGAAACCTAGTCGTTTATGAGCTACTCAGCGGACAAAAGGTTACCACTCAAGCACTTGCGCTTTTGACATCCAAGCTCAATACGTTACAGCCCATCAAATTATGGTTTCAACTCAATTGTTCGGATCCTTTTGTTAGGATTCTTTCACACAGCTTTTTTTTTTACAGTTCTCTAGTCATGTGTTTTCAAATTGTGTTTCTATCGACCTCACTGTTACAGAAACTTTATCGTGCACATTACCGATTCATTACATAATCTCCACACAGAAAACTTGGCTAACAAATCTGCTGTTCAGTAATCAATGTCTACTTGAATAGTTTAAAAATTGCTATTACTATATTGACTGTGGTGTGTTCTTATCTGTCTCCAATTAGATTCTAACGTATATATATATATATATATATATATATATATACACAATATATTTCAGTGTAAATTTCTTAAGTGTTCAGCATAATTGTCAAAAAAAAAGCATTGGCTTCCTCTTCGAAGAGACACTTCGTGGAAGCGTGAGGCCACAATGGCAGCAGCGTTATCTTACCGTTGGTCGACCAACGGCATTGTGATAAAAGAATCCAATTTATGAACTCTTTGTGGGTCTTTCCAATCTACTGCGGATTTTTTGTGCAGAATGTTTGCGGTCCTAAACCCTCATTCCCCCAAAGAGACAGACCCGAAAATACGAAGAAGGTATCCATCTTGCAGAACTGAGTATTTCTGCCAGGCAGTGCAGTAGTACGGTGCGCATAGAAAAAGACAAAGGGATCCTAAGTATATGCTATCACAGTGATGTATTTGCTTTGAATTTTCATGATCACAAACGTGTTCTAAGTACTCTAGTCTAGATTATTGTTCCAACTAGTAATGTTATCAATAAAATGTCAAACTACTTTCTATATGAAACCTGGTGGCAGGCATCAGTTAAGATTAACTTTTCGATTCGGTAACAGCTTTATTAAAAGGCGACAGCTCAATTTACACGTAACGTCTATACAATAACGATGATAACCTTT
>NW_019211457.1:12640399-12719499 GCF_002443255.2 Varroa destructor | reverse complement strand
ATATCAAAATATTTTTTTATTTTATTATTAATTATTATTATTATATATATATATATATTATATATCTTTATTTAACTAATGCGTTAACATAAATGACTTCCATCGAAACTAGCTCCATAGTCAACCTCCTGAATGGTCCACCCAAGCGACGCGACAAATGATTGTGTGTAAACTAATTCAACGCTTCACAAAATAGTAGTCATACTCGTATCTTCCAGTGTTTTGCCGCATGAAGAAATGTCAATTATTTAAGACGTAGTTGTAAAATTCTGACCTCAATATTTCTGAAGTGAACAGTCATCAGAAATTTCATGCAGATTGTTAATCAACAAGCTGTCATTCAGCTTTGTCTCATTTACTCGCAATTTTTATGTCTACCAGCAGTGTCGATACAGTCTGAGGCAGCGAGAGATGTCAGCAAACGTAAAATGATAAGTACTATATATTTATAACCTAAATTCATGCTTAAATTGTTTAATAGCAAACGTACTCTAATATAAATGTCATGTTTTTTTTTTTGAAATTATTGCTATGTTGTTTTTCCTTAACAAGAGAAAAATAAGCATCGAATAAGCTATTGCTAGGATTCCAAAGTCTACTATGTGGTATCGAGTCTTCGGAGTGTAATATGAAAGATGTGTGTTTATTTTATTGGGCGACGATCTCGTTTGTAGAAAAATTAACTGCTATGATCTCACTGTGAGAGCATAAGTTGTATATTGACTCAAACGCCAAATATTAGGGGTGAAGGCAGGACATATACCGAGGTATATGTAAATGTACCGAGAAACTGACAGTTCCCACGTAGTCAATGTTTTCATAGAGATTATTGCTTGAAGTTAATTACAGGCGTAGTATGTGTACAGGTGTATGTGTTATGCAGTCAAATTATGTAGAATGTCAAAGAAATTGCATCAACGCTAGGCAAGGGACACCACTTCAATGCTGCCACCTACATTGATAATAACATGGCTAACCTTATTGCTGATTAACTAGAGCACAAGTGTCTTTAAACTAAATTTCATAGTAGAATAAGGCACGGTCGAGATGTACAGCAACCTGCGAATAGCCCAAAGTTGACTTTAAGATTAAAAAAAGGCGGGAATTCTCGCTGCTGGTGATTCGGACGGAGGATTGTGCTTGTGCTTTCGACGTTTCGCTCTACCAAATCCTATTCCACGACTGTTATTAGCCGATATAGGCTTTTTAATACGGGAAGTTGCTGAAGTCGCATCATCCTTACCCTCTCCACTAGTGGGGACGACAGTGCCTTCGAGACCACACCGATAGCGAATACATGAGGTAGGATCCTGCGTAGAGATAGTACCAAAACAGATTATATTATGAACACCTTACTTATTCTCATTTTGAGCAGACAGATGAAGCTATAACAATTTCAGCAATTACGCAGGGGAGAATTCAAAAACGATGTGGAACACAGATGGTATTAGGAAGTCTTTTTAATTAAAAACAATCTACATGAAATTCAAGGACAACGTGCCTTTTTCCCTCCTTCGGCAGCGCCCTTCATCCGGTCCTTGAACGATTTCTCGATATGAGGGTTGTTGAAAATGTTTGTCATTAACCTGTAAGAACCATAAGGGGAGGTGAACGTCTTTTAGCTACCAGACAAGTGTAGCTAACTTATGCCAACAATCACGTGTAGGAATCAGGCTCAACGAACACAGAGATGCCTACGGATAACAAACCAATAAAGAAAGGCCCAATCTGTTGTGTATTTTGGAGAAGTATTAAATTTATAAATACATTTAAATATTTTTGTGAGGCATTTTCACAAAGGTTTTCAGGAACTATACCTACACAGGCAGGAATATTGCGCCTTAGTCGAAAACTGAAACTTTATCGGCGTGCGGCTAGAGCTTCGTGTTCAAATTGTGTATTTATTGTTTAGATTTTTGACCATAGCATTAGGTATATAAGTTTATCATTGGTTGAAACAGTAGAGGCGCATTCTTCAATCAACTTACGTCAAATCGGCTAAGCACTGTTGAGCATCACACCCTTAAAAAGGTGCCCCCTACTTTATAAGGCCCAAAGAAGTGTTGTAGATGCACAATTGTGGCTGCTTCTTATAGAGAAGGCTGACCTACGTATGAGTTCGCTTGATCTTGATATTATAATAGGAACTGTTGATTTCCTGTTGTATTACGTCAGAATGCAGCAAATCAAAGAAAGCCGAATCATTTTTCCGTTTGCCCATTAATCTTCAAAAGAACACAGACTACATGTCAACTGATAGCAACGCCTTTTCGTTTAAAAGCTCTCAGCATAGCATAGTATAGGTGTATGCTATCTACCCTAATTGGAGAACAATAACAATATATAATAACAAAAATAAGCAGTGAATGTCGACATGCTTTTGAATCGGGTAGATAGTTCTATGAGGTGAGGTTAGGCGCAGATGCTAAAAATTTGCGAGGAGCTAGTGTAGGCACAGATCCACGACAAAAAAAAAAGGTGCGCAATCGTCGCAAATCTCAGATTTCTAACAACCGACTGTCCACCCAAAAAGCACAACTTAATCAGAAAATAGTTCCGGAGTTCTGCTAAATATCAGGAATAATAATGCGGCTTTCGTAGTTCGAACATAGTTTCGGACTTTCGAGTGCCCAATGAAAGAAACTAAATTCTTATGGCGCAGAAGAGCTATTGGCTGAGACGACCTTCTTCTTACGTATCGCTAATGAGATTTTGGTTCTCAGAAGGTCCAGTGTAGTTGAAATACAACCATCAGTCAATACACACTGGACCATACAGATGAATATGCCAAAAGAGACAAACGTATTTCAGCTGTCCTTATTATAGCGCATTACAAAATAGAGCGGATATAAGTTGCCACTGAAAAACGCTTTTCAGAAAACAAACTTAACGACAATATGGCTGTTTATAACCGATGTAAGTAATGTAATTAGTTTATATCTAGATATGATCTACTCCAATTCGGCCATAATGGTTGGAGACTCTAATAAGAGTTATTTTGATTTCGTTATAATTTTTAAATAATTTAATTAATTAATTTTTTTTGTTATTTACTTTATTAATTATATTAACAAATATCAATGAGATGTGATCTCCATTCTATTCAAGAGCAGCACTTGGAGAGTTGCATGCATTAACAAAGTATTTACAAACGAATGCTTAAACTGTAGGCCTTCCAGGCCTCGATCTAAACTTACATTGCAGTGATGTCTCTTTCAAGACGCGTGGCCTTCGTGAAATCACTAAAGGCTGCGAAGCGGCACGCTAAGTTCTCTATGCAATGATTCGACACGCGCAATAGACCCGAGCAGCGCATGTACCTATATCAAAATGCACAATATCCCTTTCAATGAAAAATAATCCTTTGCTGCACCAAAGCGCGCCAGAGAGTTTGTGGTAATATTGATGTAATAATTAGTACCATCAAATCGGTAAACCTTGGATCGGAGCTTTAAATATGGCGGTGATGATGATGATGATGATGATGATGATGATGATGAACATACTTCTGGCTTTTACTTCAAACAGATTTGACCACGCACATTATAACACTGTATTCATTATATCAGTGCGTAGAACTTCAGTAAATGTAATTCATTCTTGCGTTTCTATATATATATATATATATATATATATATATATATATATATATATATATATATATATATATATATAATTGAAAAATGCCCTAAATTAGCCATTGCATCCTAAGAACAACCATTTAGCGGTGCGCGATAATGCAAACAAATTACGTGCAGTTGTTAAAAAGCCTCTTGTCAAAAAATATCCTGAACCACCATACGGTAAGAAAAGTACATTTTTAACACTCAATCGTATGTATAAGCAAATCAGATCCACCGTCTGCTACCTCTTCCTCACTTTATAATTCGTCCGCCTTATATGCTCCGCAGAGGTTCTTCACAGTCTGTCCTAGCTTCATACCTAGCAATCATTCGCTGTCTCATTTTTTCGAGATCTCTTTGGCGTCCGCTGAGGTCACGTTTGCCACGATGTACCATCACTGGAGTTCCCGCTAAAATAATTGAAAATGTCAGACAGTCACACCACTGCGCTGAACTCGATATATAGCATTGCTTAGTTGGAACTATGCGATGTTTTGGCTGAAGAAAACTTTACACCTTATGATAATTTATGCTTTATTTTTTTAACTATAAATGTGTTAAGCAAAGTTTCAATGAAATACATATTTGTAGGGCACTCACAGTGTAGTATAGCTTTTGTAACAGAGCGCTAACTGACCGAGTACAATGGTTTTGCTTTTTCTCAAAATGACGCTTGACAACATTTAAGAAACCGTATAGAACTGTATTACCCATCTAAAATCAATAATATCGAACAATACGGAACAAGCAAACTGCATGACGACACAGATATTGATAGTAGTTCGAATGATGAAAAAAGCTTATTGTCTTTCGTAATGTAGAAAAAAATTACACATAGACAGATTTATATTTTCATTTTACATGTCTCCTTTCTTTACTAATGCGTCGATATCCGATTGTTGTTGGCAAAAACGCCATATATTTCAGATTGGTGCACAAAAAGTTCCCTATTTGGCGTTCTTACTTTTGCCCTATAATAAATAGCCTTAAGTATTTTTAAATAAAGGAAAAGATTTAGGGCCAACGCGATCTTAGATCTCACTGCTAAGCTGCTTATCTGGCACTGCGTAACTGAACGCCGAACCTCGTATGCTCAGACTTTGGTTCAGGACTGATTGACTGACTCGAAGGTTATTCTAGGGCCCTCTAGGTGTCCTAACGGAAGGCTAATGCTCACTTAGAAGGATTTATGCAGCAGTAAAACCTTGGCGTCAGCTCGTCAATCTTCAGCACGTTTCCCATTACAGCCGGATTCATCCTTCAGTAAGCATTTGATGAGTAAGCCGACTCACAATGCCAATTGATTAAATTATTTTTATCTAACCAAAACCTTTTATTTATACTAAAAGGTAAAAAACATAGCAGAAGGGAACATAAAAACGCTAAACATATGCATATAGCCTAAAATGAATAATAAACTCTGAGTCTGAAAAAGGTAAACGGTGTCGATTTTTACAAGAAGGCGCATAATTTTTTGATAAATACGATCGTTTCGTATTCGTCTAAAGTATACCTCTCTATACAGAATATATTATAGTGCATAATAGTGTTATCATTTGATATAGAATAGAATGTAAATGGTAAAATAGAATATAAATACTATACCCAGGGAAACTTTATGGCAATTCGGAGACGCCCGCAAATGCTTGCAACGTACAGATTCCATCCGAGTTTACTGTACAGCCTATTGACAAGTGCTTTGTCTAGTGAAATAGTTGCATTATGTAGCATCTTGCACCACATCTATCCTAGCTAATTGCATCTAAAATAGTAATTCCGTACTGCGGGGAAGCTTCCGTACTCCGTCTCGAAAACTGCATTAGCGATATTTGCTACATGTAGATAAGCCTAGATTGACGAGAGAACTCCGCGACAGACTGAGAAAATCGAGTTTATGTTAAACAAGAGCCTTACAAGCTTCTTTGCCCTTTATCGTTTCAAGGGAGGCAAATTATTAATAAAATTACGATATTTTAGCAGTTCAAAAAAAATGGCGCTTAGGTATTACAATTTTCGGTGATGCAGGTCACATAAGTCCTGACATTCGATTTACATTGAATCGGATTACTTCCGGCTTTGCCGTTGTCTAGCAAGGATGTCCAATTACGCATAGAATATCGTATCGGATTCCCGACCCCCGCCCAGGGAAAGCAGGCTTCTTCAATTGGTAAGCGATTCCCGCTGCAGTTGGATGATTCGCCTAATACACTAAGAGGGTCAAGGATTTGGCTGATCGTGTGAGATTCGAATCAAAACAACTGATCGCTTCGCCCCGAGTGTCGATCGAGGAGCCTTTCTATCTTTTGCGCAGTACTTTTCTTGTAGTTCACCAGCGTAGGCCTGCTCGTTAGTAATGCTGATACTGACGACGCAAAAGCGGCACCGCGTTAAAGAAAGGAGGAATGCAAATCGAATTGCGCGTTGTAGCTGGAAGTTGTTGATGCAACTTAGGACGGCGGTGTTTTAATAGTTTATTGGCATTTACGTTAGCAGCGTAGTAGACTATCCTCGCTTTTTGCTTTGCATGGCCATTAGTTCGAGCATCAGACCACTCAGAGGTGTGACCTCGTACAAAGCTCCACATAAGCTGTCACAGAAGCTGTTTTAAGGAAATTGTCCTATCTGTTAGACTGAACCATTCTCGGCATATTATTGATAAAATCATAGCCCGTATAGTAATGTTGACTTTAGCTGCATAACCTTTGCGAACCTGCCACCTCTTTATTTCTAATATGATAAAAAAGGGTCTGCCTCTGCCGAACAGAATTGTTAAAACAGCTTAGAAAAAAGCCTGGGGTACGCTGCAGGTTCTGGTACTGCAACCTTAAAGCCAAAGCGCACACGAAGCGATTTCTGTGAATACAGTATTCGATCCGGCACGATCTAATCTGTAGGACATCAGTGATGCGCTCAGATTTTTTACCTCTACGAGCGAAATTGACTAAAGGCCGTCACTTTCAACCGCTCAATCGTTCCGAAGGCCCCGTCAGCGCCGTCAACATATCTATGCCGAGAACTGTCGCCAAACAGCATCAACGCAGTCCTTACAGGCACTTCTTACTCCTTACTCTGCGCTCATGTAGCCATATATGAATAGTAGACTTTAATCTTTTTCTGTGCAAAACTTCCATCTAACAAAATAGACAACGATGACGGAAGAAAGCTGTTCTACGTTTATCTATATGATGATGATTTTCAATTTCCGCATTACGGACGACTGTGTCAGGTTACGGACAACGATTCGGCCTCACGCACCCTGTCGGGCAGGCAAACCCTGTCGGGATCGACTTACCTCTGTCCTAGTATAGCGTGCCAGCAAGAAGGTCTGTTATTGGAAAATAGGAGACTAAAGCAGTGAATGATTGGCCCGGCCATCCGCCACTCAGCTGAAGTCGAGCGGAACCATTAAAAAAACAGAACTTTCGGCAAGCCCTGACCAGAGCTGTGAATCTGGATTGCGAGAGTAGGCTCGAATTAATGCTTACGCTCAACTGAGATACAGCTGCCTATATGCAACCGATTGGGCTTTTTTTTATTTGTTCGTGACATTACGTTGATATTGCTCATAAGTTATACGCCCTTATTTTGAAGATCAAATACAGGTTGATAAATTGACCTGACCTACTTTTCTCGAGTAAATATTATAGTCACTATCGAGGATAATATTCGAATTGTCTGCTTGTCATCTAATATAAGTACAAATATGTAGGCAGTAACTTACACAATAACATCGAGGTCTGAAGATTCAAGAACAGGACTAAACGGCATAGCTTGCTCCTTAACTTCCGATCTATCATGCCATTATTCGACGTTCGAACAATAATAGTTCCGCTCGACGTCGTAAGAGTTATTAATGTTAGAGTTCCGAATTCTCTTTAACGCCGTTTATTAATGCCAAGGCATTGCTGAGTGCATAGGCGGATATAATCAATATATTTAGGGGACATGCGAAAGCAATCGGGATGCAAGAACTGGAAAAGGGGGGCAATGAAGCGATTATGTTGCCTCCGTTGTATTGTGTTGGGGAAGTGGGGGGCAAGGTGATTACTAGCTGTATGTGGGCCACATGACCTCGCACTGTCGGCTCCTGACAGTCCGGAATTGGGTCGGTGGCCTGCGAAGAGTGGTAAATCGTACGTCGATCCCACAGGCCTACATACAGACAATAATAATAGTACTAATAACGGGTACTACACGCCATGCAACGATCGATTTTCCCCAAGGCACCTCTACGGAGGGTTACAATAGCCAACGGCAAGATAAGACTGCTCCGACGAGCCCAATAATCAGCACTTACACGGTTGCCGGAACGATACCGAACAGCTGGATCGAGCTGTTGTGACTAAATTTCGATTGTTGCGTCTTGTTTAGCGGCGTCTTCAACTTCGCTACAATGCGCCATAAATAAATGTAAGGGTAAGGGTTACAGGACAAAGCTTCACTATATAAGTAGGCATTAGGTTGTCAGAGTAGCAGATCAAAAATCATCTCTTAAAATACCTAATCTGTTTCCTGGTTAGTAAAAATTGCATTAAGCTTTTCGTCTGATTCTTGTGACCTACCAGACATGCGTGAGAATATAAACCAAATGTACGGGGAGTTCGTTGACGTCTGTCTATTTTTAATTAATTAGTTCACGCTGAAAGATTTCAAAATCACATTACTCGCGGTCATCAACGATTACAGCCAACGTATACACCGATTGATATCTCCAAGTCTAAAATATGTACATCCTCTGCCTTAACGAGAGGCAAGAACCAGCCCCATGCCGTACTAGGTGCAGCCTACATTTTGCAAGGACTTCGCGATACACAAACTTTCTTTGGACTTCACGTACGCGCACGACCGCACACCCTGCTGAGTGCAATTGATGGACCGCTAATTTGCAGCGTTCGAATGAAAAATATGCAATATTGAAAAATAAAGCTCTCGATCCCGGGCACAGAAATAAGAACGTGCTGCTTCCAACTATACGTATCACTCGTGAGCTTGACATATAAGTATTCGTAGTACTCGATATCGGTCAACTGGTTGACTCTTGCGCGGAACTTATAGAAAAGCTTTATGGTTTGCTTCGTTTGAATTTTTATACTGTTCCCCGATGTGGTAAGCACATCTTATGAAACAGCAGCTAAATATGTATAAAAACAACGTGTAGAACGATTGCATTGGAGATGTTCGTTGCCATCAACATTACCGTCATTTTTCGCGCCTTCACCCAGGTGTATTTTTTTCAAGTTTTTTTAAGTTTGTAGCGAATGTATCACCCTTCCTAAAGCCGTTGCGCGGAACGAAATCATGATTACAGCTGTTATGCTCCTAGGTGATTTTCTATCTATATTCCTCCTTTGTACGAAGAAACATGTCGTTCAGGCCAGTTTCAAAATGAATTTGTCAAAAGCTAGTCAAAGGTAGCAAACGTTATGTATGTTCGATAGCCTCTTCTAAGAAGAGCAGGCAACTACCTGTCACGTAGCCTAAAAACGTGAAAAGCTATTGTAGATATTTTGCAAAAGCTACAAATTTGCTATAATAAACATAATTCGAAAATGATCGCCTCTGTGTATTTGCTGGTCTTTAGGCCCAGAGTCACTTTCTGATTAATGAAAATAATCAAATATATATTACCAGTGTGTTTGAGTTGCGTGGAACGTACGCTACACACTTCAAGGTTAGAAAGGCATTTGGTGATAAACGGAAAAAAATCTTATGCAGACCAACCGGTGACCCCGGACCACTGCGGTCTTAAATCACGTTTCGTCGAACCTTGACCTACTTGCACTAATAAAGGCTAGCTTGCTCGAAAGGACGGGGCAATCACCACTACTGCGTTGTAATACAAGTGGACACACTCGTTAGCAGTAATGAACCCCCGCTATAGATACCAACGTTTACTTTCTGGCGATTTTCAAGTACTTAGTGAATGGTTTCGATAGATGCCATCTGTTTAGCACGCATTATTTGCTCGATAGTAAATATAATAGCGGTGCCAGATTATCGCTAACAGCAGAGTCATGTAGAGCCAAACGTTTAACCCCCAAAGGACATGTCTAAACGCTGTAGCTAAAAAGTCAGGTAGAATTTGTACGTACGTCACCGACGTAATGGAAAACCGTTAGGATTAACTCTAATTAGACTTGTAATATAAGTAAGTTCAGAATTGGAATCGCATGTTTGCCTATCGATAGAAAAAAATGTCATTGGATTCTTATGTCAAATACAGCTCAAGCTTAATTACCGCAACAATTTTCTTGTTCGTGTTGAAACCAGCCGTAAAACTACAACAAGTTCGAGATACACTGCCTGAACCGAAGCTGTAAAAAATGATTTGGAAACATGTAGTTTCCTATAAATGTTACAATATGAATCTTAAAAGGCTATTTATTGTTCAGAATAGGAGCATGCCTTTACGCGCTTAAACAATAACAATGTCTTGCGTGGTTCTAGAATATGCAGCGTTTCAATAACCATGTTGGATCCACGACACCTATCTCGTCCGTGATCGGTAATCAGTCTATCGGACACGCCCGAAACCCTACAACAAGCTAATCCGGTCCACATTCACAACCTATCAACCAGTATCTAATCAGTGAATTTCATCATGGCCCTGCCCTCAAGGCCTTAATCGAGTCACTTATTTGCCGTTCACCTACTACAAGCCTTCTACTTAAGTTAATGTAATTGTGCGTCACCCCGCTGCTTGGAATTTCCACGGTTGCTGGCTGAAATCTTAGAACAACAATGTACATAATTCACCCTGTCCATACCTGGTTAGGCCTTGAGAGGATCCACCCTTTCACAGTTATGATATAATTCTGTATAAGTTACGCGAAATTTTCATACGCAAACTTCACGACAATTTTCAGTGTTTTTTCACGCGCTTAACTATCACTCAGAGCCATATTGGGGCAGCTAGCCAATAGAGCTCACCCAACTATTGTCGGCTGTTGGCGACTGAAGGAGGCAGCGGTGACATCTAAATCATGCAACTGCCAAATACGAGTCGCTGTCGACGTGTGGGTCAATAAAAATCATATAGAAAAGCCTTAAATTCGCCTGCCGACTGCAACTTCGTCACAACAGCTAAATGGGTCGGGGCGCAATGATGTGCCGGCCGCCTGTAGCAGTCATACGGGCTGAGTTCAGCACTCAATGACGCTAGAGTCAGAGGTATTTCAAGTGCCTTCTTTTTCTTTGTAGCAATACAGTTAAATCATTATCTAAATCGCTCATATACAAACAGTTTAATGAGTAGCAAATAGTAATGTGCACTCAATGCACGCGGTCGTTCCATAGACTTTTTGTTGCATACACTTTAACTATTATGGCGTCGTGCTTGTGTCAACGAGACTATTACAGGTGCTCGTACGAATATGTATACATCTGATATCCTTGTATCAGACAAACGCACTCGTACCAGCTTTTGACATTACGTCGTACCCGTTAAACATTACACAGTCATTTATTCGTATGATGCCTTAAGGCAGTCTCCAACTCAGTACTAACTTGTATGTATGTTTCTTTAGTAATGTTACTGAATTATTTGCTAAAATTAAGTACGAAGATGTTTCCAAGAAGAAGAGGTCGGCAGATTCCGTATGTCTGCTCCTGCGGAAGCTCTGCCAGGTTGAGAACGTATATTGACAAACTCTAGTTAGCAGCGACTTCCGGACTTAAACTGACGGAAGGCTGAAAGTTCTGTTGCTCTCTTTGTCGTCAGTCGGTAACACTAGATAAGTTACCCCTTACTTTTCTAGCCTTCACAGTTGCTTACCACTGTAGACGATCATGTGTGGAATACTCAGGTCAAAGCTTTTTCAAGAGCTGTATCCATAAGGCTCGTTTGGTCTTATTTTTATTTGCATTATTTAAGCACAGTGAGTACGCCGCCTCGCGAGACGCACCAGCGGCCACTCTATGCACACCTACCGCAGGCGCTTACGTGCATATAGATATCCTATAGTTTGCGATAACCTGGCGTTTGGGCCTACTAGTAATTTTTGTGGATGTTTATTATGATCGAACTCTTGATCATTAACTAGGATGGTTAAATTGTGTGATACTGAAGAACAATGGTTGCGAGCATTATCGCCATTGGCGCTGGCTTCTTGACTCGAAGCTGACGACACGAACTATATGCCTAGTCAAAAAATTAATTAAGAAAAACTTACTTCTAGCCGCAAGGAGGCTGGCAGCCGCCATGTGTGTCGGAAGCGTCAATGGTGTCATTAGCATTCGTACGAGGGGCGCAAACACGAACGGAAGGGAGGCCAGAAGAAGCTCGCTAGCGGCGCCGCTACCTGTTTTTTTGTCAAACTGTTGTAATTAATGATTTGTTGTCATGTCACCAAAATGCCATATTTCTGTAAAAAATAACTAATTTTTCTCGTAAGGCTGAAGGCATTCGAACTTTTTGTGTACATTACTCACTCTCGGCTTTACATTACATTCTTGAGTTATATAATTTTTAGAAAATATGAATCATATCCAAAATAAACAATGTTTCAAACTCTTCGTTTGGTGCCGCCGTTGAGCACAGGTATCGAACAACCACATCGTACGGGCATCGTACCGCAAGACTGATCTACTTTTTTTTTTGCAACCTACCCAATGATTACATTTTCTTTCATCTTTTTATGCGATATAATTAAATTAATTTCCTTATTTGGTGACATAGCGTCTATCGAAAATTTTTTTAAAATGTTACTTATATATGAGCATGATGTATACTGCATCAGTTTTCCGAAATTGAAATAAACAAATGTGCTCAACAGTGATCCTTTCGATTCATAGTAGAATCAATCATTTGTAGATGCCTTGCCTCCGAGTGTGCCTGTGTATAACAGTTATAACGACGAGGTTTTTCTCATCTTAATTTCTATGTATTTCACAGAATTTGGCAATGAATTGCTTCATTATATTCCCACATAGTAATTATTGAAGCCGTGTTTTTGGTGTGAGAGCAGCGTGTAAATGGAACAGAAATAGAGAGATCTTTTTGGCGGTATGGATAACTACACATCAGCTATACTCGGGTTGAAATACCGATCGATCCGCCCGCGGGAACATTTTACGCAAGCTAATTGAACCCCCTAAACCTGTGAAATGTATGTCGTAGTAGTACATTTATTGCTGATTGAGATGAAGATACCAGACACCGGTATTTTTTGACGGCTATTTTTTTTTTATCAAGTCAGATTAAATTGCCGTACTATCTTGTTAGCCAGCTTTGAACACGCCAGTGTTTTCTGACAGCTCCTTGTTATCGAGTCGTAGTGGGCGCGAGTTATCTCATGCCACTAAGGGCTGTTTTACGAATAAGGCATAGGCAGACATACGGTTCGTCGCCAGCTAGCCGACCTTCTTCTGTCTGATCGAATGTCTAACGGCAGTACCGGACGTAAAATGCGAAACATAGACGTATGTGTGTGAAATATTACTCAGCTAACTTTTAATAAACGCACAATTTGTTTTGCATGTCTCTGTGAGAAACGATTTTAAGTGATGTTGAATGAGCAACGAAAAAAAAAAAATATCGATTTCGAGGCATGATTAATTCTTGGCAGGAGCACGTAAACAAAAATAGAAACTGATATCTAATAGAGCATTGCAGATGGAAAAATAAATTTCACTACTTCCAAAAAATCCCTTTTTGCGTCCAGCCGGTGAACCTTCGTGGGCGTCGAGATCGTACAGACGGTCCCGGTTTGCGAGAGCCCATTGACGTCGTGCGGCACTAGAGGATGTTTGCCGAGGGTGCGACTGCCTCCTGAAGAGGTCATTCTTTGTTTAGTATTTCAGTTCATAGGACATTTGATTCGGCCTGCGGAAGTCTCAATCACGATTGTCCCATAATAGAAGCTTACAACCTTTGCGACAAATTAAGTCTAAACACATGTGTCTGTTGATTGTTGCAACTCAAAGGAACTTGAGTGGTCGATTGTGTAAACTATTGTCCGAAAGCAACTAATAGCGCAAGAATTCCGACTCCATCATAGGAAAATCAGATTGATGAAAATCTAAACAAGTCTGTGTCGTCCCCTGGACGCTAACCTAAATTCGCCCTTAACTGTAGACCTACCTAGACATAACCTTTTCGAAAGCAAAAAAGGAAATTGTGCGAAGCGTAAGCGTACTTCAACTCACCTGTGAGGAACATTGGCTTGATGTTGACGTAGCAATAGAGACAACGACGTTTGCCTGGGAGGCGGGTGGGCGAGAGCTCCCATTCGACGAGTAAGAACTTCCACAGAGTGCCCACCGTAGCCTCCACCGTAATCTAGAGGGAAAAAATTTAATGCCCTGATAAAATGCACGGAGAAAATTCATCCATCTGCAATGCCTATGAAATTACTAATATTGGTACACCCAATGTTCCAAAAACAACAACAACGTCTCTTTAGTGGAGATTTCTATAGGAGTGCAAAATAGCATTTTTTCTACTTGTGTATCTCCTTCTACGTTTTACTACTATTATACGCTATTACGATGTGCACAAGATATCGACCATTTTTTTTGTGCTTATCGCCCGTTAGATAGAATGCTTTAATCAGACTGCTACTTGAGGTAGCGTATGATCAGCCGCGTGAGGAAGTAGGCGGTGACATCGAACCTGTCCTAGACTAGTTGAAATTTATCAATGAAGTAATTTAACTTACTTTTAGACGTTTCTTTATGCTATGACTACATGTGCTCTACCGTTCTCTGTACCACTTCTCTCGGAATCCACGCATAATTTCTAGACACTTCGTATTCCCTATATGAATTTGGCATTTGCTCGCGTCTCTTCTCATCAAGCTACATTGTGAGCTTTTTTCCCTAACCTAGTACTCCTCCAAATAAATACTATTACGATACGATCGTAGATATAAGACGGTAATATATAAGACGATATAAGTCTATCCGAGTTCGCGTCCAGTTCATTCTCCAGTAAAAACGTCAACTGATTGAGGTATAATACTATTCTATTACGTACGTATAATCCTTCAACACTCCGCCACATGGTTTGTGGTTAACTATAAGAATGATTACGCACAACTGGCCGATTTGCTGCCTGACACACCCACGTAAATTACGTATTTTTGTTTTCGATACTGTATTAACGATAAAGTTTGCCGGAATCCAATCAAACCGTGATTTCGAGTACGTCCAATGGCTCAATTGGCCACGCGTTAGGGCAGTCACTGATTTTGAGTTGGCAATGAAATTCGTATGAACGATCGATCAATAGATCGCTAAATAGCTTTGATAGCAAGTTCTGTATCAAGCAGATGTGCATCGAAACCTCTTCGCATCGTCGATGTATGTACGTTCAAAGAAACTCAATTGTTGGAAATGCACGATAAAACATCATTTGGTGTATCAGTTATAAATATTCCCGAAAAAAGTTTTCAGTTGAAATCAACACTAAGGGATCTCTGGCATTTAGTTTGATTTACCAAAGCAAAAAATGACTTTTTTTTTCACTCGTTTACGCAAATGATAAGTTTTTTTCCCGTGGCTTTGCTGCATGATTACGCCTTCGAAGCTGATCTGAGCTTTCTGTTTCTGCCATAGTTGCCGTTTGCTCAAGCTTTTCTAAGCGGACCATCCAGATCACCTTATGACCTACCATCGTAGAAAACGTCTCGCTGTACGTCCGGATGATTCCGCGTTGTGGGCGCCTCGGCCATGGCACTTAAGCAACAAAACGCAAACAAAACAACTGTAAAATGTATCCATGAGAAAACTGATAACGATAGTTCGAATAGCACTGCCTTTCGAGGCGTTTTGGCCTCGTGGAAACGTATCCGCTGGTCAACTGGCCGTCCTAACTCTGTAACATGCATTTTGATGATTTAACAATGTAGGTCCAGTTATGGTTCGATACCTGACCAATAGTTTCCCTCGGTTTGAGGTTATGGAGATGCACACCTCTTTGTTCTTATTAAGCACAACAGTGGTTAGAAATCGTCTATCCCAGCGGACCTCTAACTGTGCCAACCAATAGACGTCGAGTGACTGATGTTCGAACGCTGTGATTTGTCCGGCCAAAATAAAGCTGGTAACAATTTACTTCACTCACCTTAGCGCAACTTCCGTAGCCATTCCTGATATTCTACGAGGAACTCAGCATCCTAGAAGTCAGTCGTCCTGCCCATCTTCCAACTGTAGCGCTGAAAGCCCCTTCTGAGCTATCCTCATCGACACCGAGCAACCTTTGTGTCTGCGTGTGCGTGTCTGCGTGTGCGTGTCTGTGGTTTAAGCGCCTAACTCTCCTGTTCCTTACATGAGATGCGTCTATACACACTATCTTTGTAACGATTGTTTGTGGGCCAGTCATTCGCGCCATTCTTCGAGTAGCTGCGCAAGCTACATCTTCTTTATCGTCGTTCACTGCTACCGTCCTCCTTACTCATCCAGTAGCTTGGTCCGCCACAGACCATCACCAGGAGACGGAAGCGAAGTCCTGTAATTATTGTTGCCATAGGCTTATACAGATATGGCGTCCCAATTGCGGCAGACCTAGCGGTCGTTTGCGCTTCTTGAACAGCGACGGCGATCGCATTGAGCGCCGATGGGCGGCGGAATAGAATGATGCTTTCACCGCTTGCCACGCCCCTATTCAGATCGCGTTTGTGTGACTGTGGTGTATAGCTGTTTGTAATAGTTAATATGAGGCGTGAAGATTTCATGAATGCCGTCACACTGAGGGGATGCGCCCCTTGCAGAAAACGCCGCCGGATGATTAAGCTAATGCTGACCAGCATCTGCTCAACTTCTGCGGTCATTTGAGGCCGGCGGCATATCATGTGCCTGACACGATGGCACTCGATCGGCCGCTTAAGACTTTGGTTCTCTGTCAACAATATGTCGAGCTGTGAGAAATACGAGGACAATGTTTCATTAAAATGAACATTAGATCGCACCCCTTGGATTAAATAAAGCGATGATTCAAGTGCCGAGTCATGCTTGATATTAAATTACTCCTATCTAGTACTCATTATAGTATCTAAAACTGGCTTTAGAAAAAATTGTTGGAATTGCAAACAGTTGTAAAGTTGTACATACTGGATGTTCCCCTAGAATGTTGCATATGGAATACAATCGATCTTAGCCGTTAATAAAGCAAGCAGAAGAACGAGTACAGTCAAACGTTATGGACGAAATCGGCCTCTTAATGAGCCAGTTAATGTTAACGAGTTGACTCTGGATTCCTGCACGATCGAAAATAGGTGACTTACTATGAAGCTAATGCGGGCAAATTATGTCATCTAGTACACATGTAAAACGCATTGTTGTACCGGTGACCAGTACGCCTGAAAGGAAATGGAAAGCCATTGAGCGATTTAGCAACTGAAGCCGGTCGTCAATGAAGCCTCCGATTTCAACCGCATCCCCGAACACTGTCTCAATCTGTTGATGCGTTCGACGTTATTTGGACGTCATTCCGTCGTTCCATCTTACACTGATCTAGCTCCGAGACAGACGCGCGTCTGCTACGTAGAGACGGTCGCCTAGCAGGTCCGATTATTGCCCCTGTAGTGGATGGAGCTGAACATTCATGTGACGAGCTGATGACAACTTACTTTACACGATAATATAGACGAATGGTAAATTAAGAAGAAATGCATACAAAGATATTAAGTCTGACTCTTGCTAACAACCAGCGTTCAGTCTCCAAAGGATCAATAGTGTGCCTGAACAGGGCCACTGGCTAATCACATTGCAACTTATATATTCATTAAAAAGTTGCTCTGGAACTGGATAATGCCTAAATTGGGTTGTGTACATACTATTATTACATCGAAATTATTCTATAAAGTAAAAGTTATTCTTGTTTCGTGCTCTCATTCATCATAAATAGTTGATTTATCACATGAATAGATACTTCTCATACGTGAGTTGCTCACTAAGTAGCACTTGGAGATTGTTCTATTGCTTTACGCTTCGATCCCAGGAGCGTATCTAAAATCATATCGTACGGGACTAGTCCGTTCTAACGAAACCCTGCCATTTTTCAAACGAGGAAATCGAAATTTGGGGATGACTGGCTTCTCTGGTTATGATGGGCAGTCTTTTGTTGTCCATCGACTTCGTATTTAACGATCTGGTTTAGCATTAATTATACAGAACTAAACAAGGCAAACTGAACCTGCAGAAATCTCATTCTGCTTTTGAATCTCTATCCCAGATGAGTGAACAAAGGGCTATGATGCTTTATGCCCTCTTCAAGTGATAAAGGTGACCAATGCTTTTAAAGGAAGATAACAGTGTTAGTGCTTCCAGTTGTGACCTCTTTAGCACGGATTTCCAAGCAGTCACCTATAATAGCAGCATTTCTATTTTAGGTAAAAAAAAAAAAAAGGTATTTACGTTTTTGCGGTAGGTATTAATAAACTTTATCCCATTCTAAGTAATTCGATTCTACAAATAGCGTCGAGTAGATAATAATAGAGGCGTCACCTCTTCGATGCCAACTATTGTTTAGTAAGCGAAATAAGAACACAACGGGGCATTTTTAGTAAAAGATAAATGTGTTTTATTTAAATATGGATGATGATAAAAGGAAAAGAGATGATAGTAAAAAAGAATAATATGACCCTACTAGGTTGAGTGCTGGCCACAGATTCCATCACCATCAGTTCGTCAAAGTGCACAAGCGGAGACATGATCCAAAATGCGCAGACATAATATACAGCATATGACCTAAATAACTTGATAATCTTGTAAGAACTCTATGCTTATGGCGCAGCGAACTCGTGGTTTGAATTTTTTTACGCTAGTTCCATGTCCTCTTGGTGAAACGACCTTTTAGAAATCTAAAAAAGTCAAGCTAAGCTGGGTGAAGTTGGACAGATCGCACGAATTACTGTGATCTAGATATCAGTCTCTCAATCAGATCTGGTGCATTGAGTGTCAGTCCTAACAAGCAGGATTCACCAGTGACCCGCGTACCTCAGTATGGAAGGGGTTTATACACCTAGTTAATAACACACTTTGTATGAATCCCTTACATCTGTCAAAACACCCTTCTATGCCATCTGCACTATAAGTAGTGCTTTTCTATAGAAATTATGCGAACGTGCATGCCATCATGTTTGCCCTGGGTCTCACCTTGCAGGGCCTGCCATCTAACCATCAATTGTGTTGCTAGCAGAAGACGGCGGTGAAGACAGAGTACTTGCAATAGAGACCATCAGCACTGGTTCGTCCGATGCTATTGACGTGAAAGCCGTATTTGAACTTGTGGTGAAGCCCGCTACGGCACTTTCCGTGGAGCCCGATGACTCGCTTTCAGAACCGCTGCTAGTCTCCTTTACAAGATCAGAAGACCCGGTTTCATTTAGCACAGAGCCTTCGGCATTCTGAGTTGAAGCTGCTGCTGCTGCTGCTGCTGCTACAACTGTGGTGGTCGCGGGATCGACTTCGCTGGAGGTACTGGTATCAAAGGTATCTACTTCCATCTTCGTCGTTGAAAAAGGTGCTGGCTCAGAAAACATCCCAGATGACAGAGTCGAGTTATCGTTTCTTGCGGAACTAGATGCTTGCGATGTTTGCTTCGTTCCTGATAGCTGCTCGTTAGGAGATTCCGTTGTTATCGCGTTTGTAGACATGCTGGCAGATTTGCAAAGTGTGTTGCGAAAGGTTACTATAAGTTCGCCCTGCTTGCCCCAATAGGCGTCTATCTCATTATATAAGTTGGTTACAACATCTGCATGTATATGTGCTATCAACTCTAGCAGTTTCTAAAAGCCGTAAAGAGCCGTAGGGAATAATATTCCATGTTATTTGCTTCTCTCGTGGATTTGTTACAGTGTAGAATGGAAGCCTCTTGACAATATTTTAAATGAATTAAACATTACTTTGGGTTGCCTCCGGGGGCACGATATTTTAACGTAGGTTGCTCATACTATATAAGTTTCATTCGATTTCGACATACTACCGTTTGCATAATTAAGTCGATCGACTAAGCTTCCGATGCTACTACAAAATATAAAAAAGGGGTCAGGCACGTACTCAATTGAGGCCGAACCGGTGGCCGGATGTACAGTTGCCTGTGTTGTGGAATCATTGTCAGGTAGACTTGTCGGTGCTAAACCTGTATATAAATCAGCGCCAGTGGTGTTCCTAGGTGTCGGATTCACCATACGTGTACGATATGTACCCAGTATGATAAAGAGGATTAAAAGACTCATGGAACCAACCATTAAGCAGATGACCCACCGCCTACGAGCATTGGAACCTGAAATAAGGCATCCAAAAACAAATAAGAAACTGTATAAAAATTATCCTAATCTGTTAGGAAAAAAATCTTTACATCTTCACTAAATAACAGCAGATAAACAATACTGACGTGCAGCGAAACAGCTTACTAGGCTTTATTCTGATTTGTCCTAATTCTTCAGGTCATTGGGTAAAAAGCTTTCAACTTAAGGTTAGCACGCAGGCTACATACGAACATCACACAGAATTAATAGATTCGCTTCTGACAAAAGAGAGCAAATTGTTCTTGGACAAAGGCTCTTTAGGAAGGCCCTCTTAAATGTAGCTGGAACAGAAATAGTGTAAACTTCGTTTTTTCATCTTGTGGTTTTGAGTCACAGTATGCGGACCGGACAAATCAAGGGAGACGCTTGCGATTACGGTAGAAAAACTCAGAAAAGTTTATGTACAGCTGAAACAAAATCCGTAACGGCCTACCGTTAGGTGTATGTTTTTCTCTAGCGTAGATTACCATTACGCGAAGCTCATGCTTTTGTTAACAACGTGTAACATTGGCTTTTCACCAAAGGGGAACGAGAAGCAGTTGTTTCCAAGGCGCAACATCTGAAGCTCCCCAGGGCCGTATTATTGTCTAAACCAATTAGAATTTGTGTAATTCTAAACGGCTTTTGTGTCTGCTACGAAGTTTATTTCTCGCTTTCAAGTTAATTTGAGTATACCTTAGTGAAGAAGTCACTTACCGTTAGATTTGCTTTAACTCCATATATACATAGCATGACCCAATAAAGTCTCCGTTTTCTAGTGACCCTAAGTATTGCGTTAGATTTTGTGTCGGTTACTGCGATGTTTCAGAGAATACGATTCAGAAATTTGCTAAAGCTGAAACGAGATAGAGTGCGTTCCTTGAGTGATTTTAACGTTTGCTCAGAAATTATTATCATAATAGTCACATTGTATTATAGCAAGCTCATTAGGCGAAGCTCAATCTGGTTTAAAAGCCGGGATTGAAGCAACACTATTTTAAATTATCGTTTATATAATCGTTCATCGAGTGAATATTTAGCAGATAACATCGACAATAGTAATAAGAAGAAAAAAAATAGACTACGATATATTACATTTTGTAAGGGTCTCGCACGCTTTGCATGTAAGGCATTTTGACGGGCCGACGCGGATTTGCCATGCATTTGGAGGGACGCTTCCAACCGGCTGTTGAGTCCTTGAGCGGTTACTAAAATTCGCTGCTTTTTCTCCAACCGTTATCGACATACTTACAACGTTTGACGAACGCTTGACTTTGAGCTCTGATCAGATCCTCAATTTTTTTTTGTTTAACTATTTTTTCAAATAGAGCTTTACTATAGCAGATTAAAAAAAAACGCGCGTCATTCACTTGTGTATTGGAACGTTACCGTTGTTCGGCTAACGCTAGCACACAATGTTTCACTCCGGTGATATTTACGATCTACCGCCTAGACCACTATTTCGATACAGCTATACAGCGATCTTCATTGTACCGGTAAATCCCGCCAGGACACACTAATTGACTCGTGCCTTGCTTAGATCAGTCCTTGCTGATATTGCTGGTCACTATTACAATAGCACTTAGATAGGTGGTGTTGAACTGCTCCGCATTGGGACCTCTCTACCAAATTGAAGCTAATGTAGGCTGGCCTTCTCCGACTTGTCAACTGCAATGCCTCTTATAACTTCCCTCGTGCAGCACGACGGCTACTAAAATCTTAACTCATAACTGAAGCTCACAGAATAAGCTCAGTGTAATGCAGTGAATTATGTTGGGGAACTTTTTCTAGTGGAAACACTCTAATATTAGAGCAATCCCCTCTAAGGATAGCTGGAATAAACAAAGTTTCAATGTCTTATAGATATTCTGTGTGGTCTAGTTGGTTCAATACCACTTCTCTTGTGACAAAAAAACGAACTTTCACGACAAGTTTCGGCGCACAGCTTGCTGACGCGTCTACTCTGTTTTACCGAAAAACACTTGTAGCGTACAGGCCTAGAGAAAATCGTACGTTTTCCCTTTCCCTGTACAGAAGGGAAAGGGACTCGCGAAAGGGTCATCATTTGAGAAAGGCTAGCGGGAGAGGGGAGACAATATGCGCTCCAAAGAAGTGTACATCGTTCGAGTTGTATGTAAACGTTGGAATGTAGAATCTGGAGAGAGTTATGTCGAATGTATGTGAAACTTTCATCGTGACAGAAGCTCTGCGCGCAATATCACAGATGCAACCCAGCAGTGACCGAAATGTTGAACGTGTGTGTAGGTTATACGTTAAGGTAGCGACACCCTAGGGGGGTGGATGACGGAGCATGTACCCAAACTGAACACTCACGACGGAACGAAAGTACAGCCATCATCTCTCTTTCCCTCTACTTCTCTGCGCCCCTCGCCCAGTGCTCATCCTCGTTCGCAATAGAACTGCCCACGCAATAGACGTAGCATGAAATCGTATAGAGCTGAGTACAACTAGGTCGGGCGACATACACAGTTCAAACGCTGTTTCCTAGATCATACCAAGACTGATTTACATACATTTTTAAAACGGGACATCCTCCTTGTTCCTGATTTTTCTATTGATTTATTACGCGTACATGAGCGCACACATCAATCCTTAATTGACGTCAACGTTACAAACTAGCCCGACATAATTGTCCTAGTGAGCTTTAATGGCTCTGCGCTCTCCTTATAGGAACCATGTGTTCGTGCTAATTTTGCCTTTTAAAATAATCGTACTTAACTAAATATGCACTGGTACCATCTGGTAGCGCCATAATCTATACAGCTTCTCTGCTTGCTAGTTTTTGCGTTCCTTCATTAAATGCCATTAAGGGAATTCTACAGAGATAGAAATGGATGATATTTGGATCGTGCAAGATCCAAGCTATCCAGCGGATGCATGAAAATTTCCCGTCCAAATTGTTTCGAATAGCCGCCATCTAGCTTGTCTGGCATTGTCACGGTGCAAGTCGGAACTTCTCTGTTCATTAGTTCTGATCGACTGGATTTTTTCTGTGGATTGTTGTAATCTTATTAGTTATTGACGGAAGAAGTACGAATCAATCGTTTTACTAACCAGCAGCAACTCATAATGCACGATGTCATCAACGATATCACATAGCATTACCTTCGTTAACTTTGGCACAGATTGTGGGGAGGATTTGTTATTTTTTTTTTTATCTACACATTATAATCGATTGCTGTCGGAGCGGCTCAGTTTCGTTTCGTATCTAAAGGATTTTATCGATGAAAATACGATCGAGTCCGTGTCAATTCCATTTCCGCCAATTCGCCAGCCGGATGGCTAACTTCTTAGCAATATCATAAGTACTCACGAGTGGGGCTCGCCAACGTTTTCCGTAATTCGTCGACCACTACGAGGAGCATCTTCCACATCGAAGTTTCGATAACCATTCGAAAGCCATGGAACCATTTTTGGGGCGCTTCTTTTGAATGTGTATTTTCATGGTAACAAAATGGTGAGATAGATATAGCGACATGCTTTCACTCATCTTCAAGTCATAAGCAATAGCACTGCTACTACGTTCAAATCTCAGCTCAGATCACCGTCAAGCCGACACGACTCGTATTATCTGAGATATTTTGAAAGCTATTTAGGTAAAAAACGGTTAGGTTATTAGGGAACGCGATTATTATGACAACGATGGACATCAGCTGATTCTGGTTTCATATAGATGTATACGAATTGGATTGAAATCTTACAATAGACATAGATTAATGTTGTTCCCACAGTAAAGGTGGCAAAGAGCTGCGGCGGCCTATCTTGTAGATGCGAACCTCACAGACCGGCCTGCTCAGTCGACACCTATATGAAGTCTACGGATTATTACAGCTGAACCGCTCAGGGACCTGTGCGAAACAAAACGTGCATGCGTCTCTTGCTAACGATTCATTAATTATACAAAATAGCAACGACTAAGTTCCAACAATGGGCCCTTAAAAAGAAACAACACGATAATCTGTTCGTCTGTATCAAATTCAGGGTCATTGAGATGATCGATAGTTTCTAATTCCGTCAATATTAGGCATCCGGCATACGGAATCAGGTTCTAAATGGTCCACAATCGCCGTTATTTTAATTTAAATAAACCTAGTTGGTGACCACATGAGTGCCCACTAACTATGAAAGACCCGTATGCATAGTAACTGGCAAGTGTAGGTACACCTGCCAGCAAACTGGGAACCATACCGCAATGTAAAGGGGTGCCTGCCATTTCGAGCTGGTTACAAGCGATCAATAGGAAAAGAGTTGCATTTGATTTCGTCGTGGCATTTTAAGTCAGAATAACCCCCTAAACGGAGTTCTAGGCACATTCAAATCTAGCTATAGCGATAGGTACTCTATGTACATTAGCGTACATATCCAGCTATTATAGCCTTACCGTGAGTGGTTGTGCTTGATAGAATGCAGATATATATATATGGGACAGCCATTGCAGCTTGTATAAATATGCAGTTCGTAATTAGATACGGTCAGAGACATTTACCGAGTTAGTAAGTTTTTGTTAACGTCTATTTCGAATGTTCGTTGTTTCCGGATAGTGTTTTATGGCAACAATCATCGTTCGTGGCAAGCAAGCAACTTGATTGAATATCAGCTTTCCCACTTGTGTGTTTCAGCGTTGAGCCAGTTGGTCTTGACCTAATGGCCCGGTGTAACCCGCGACTTCATTGAACTAATGCGGTAGAGCTATGACTACGACGGCTTCTTTTCTCATTCGTTTCACTAGCAGAAGCTGTCCAAAGCGCCCACACCCAGGCTGTGTTCCGAGTCCAGGCGCGCGATACGCTAAACGTCAGCTAAGTCGTTGATGCCGGAGGCGACGGCGACGGCGGCGAGCACAATATGGTGTTCGTCAGAGTTGGAGCAATTCTAGCAAAGCAGACCATTTCGGCGGTAGGCATGCTTTATGTGGTCGCCCCCTGAAGCGTTTTTTTCTCGCTCGCTAGCAGCTACTTCACGAAGGGGGAGTAGAGTGTATTAGTCGAGCATGGTGACGGCATCCAGTTCGCAGTGAATATTTTCAGGATTGAATTAGACAGAACGCTTTTCAAGTTGATTAAATCTAATAATTAGAAGAGCTATCAAATTCGAAAGTTACATTGCATCAATATAACACATTAAAAAACGTGTTTTAAGACAACTTCCTTAATGAATCAATTATTATTGTTTATTAGGGCAAAAATCTATTAAACAATGTTTATACGAGGAAGCGTGAATGCATAGGAATAAAGCCCCGTGTGGCTTTTTACGTTTGAACACCTTTGTACAACGGAGTGTACTCTATGTTAATACGAAATGCTAATGTGTCGTATCCAAGTAAAAAAAACGCGACTTAAGAATTGATTTAGTAATGTAGAATTCGACGTATTCTGTTTGCCTTAAGGCTTTCTGCCTTTTTTTTGTGCCAATGGTACGTACCTGGCGAGCGAAATGATCGGCTAAATTTCTCGCTATCAAATGGGTAAATCTCACTCTAAAATGTATTGACTCTAGTTCAGCACAAATGAAAATCCATGTCCATTACCCCTACGACAACTACTATTATATATATACATATATATATATATATACATTATATTTTTTCTAATTCAGGCGTTAGATGTCGATCCCGTCACGGCCCATTCATTGTTCAGAACCATGTCCAGCGCTACCACCGCATCCTCTAGACGGACCGCTTTCGACAACATGCAACCCATATATTGTCTTGCGTATACACGATTCGTAGAGCATTTGTATGCTAGGACTGTCTGATTTACGTAGGAATCAGTTTGATTTACGTAAAAAGTCATATTGATTACATAGGTAGTAGACCTGTATCAGGCTTTAAGAACTTTAATTATCGAGGGACACAACCATTCGAGGATAACGCATGGGTGATCATTAACAACACGTCCTAACATTTGTCTACTTATCCTCACGAAGGCTTCTTGGCTCCAAAGTACGGCAATTACGATATGTTCAGAAATGACACAACTCCACGAGAGGCTTCGGGTTGAGTTTATTTTCTTTGTACTACTGTGGAAACAGATTCAGATTGTGGCGTTTACTTCAGAAAGAAAGGGAAATAGATAATTAAAAAATGGGTTTCAGAGAACGTCTGACTTTGCTCTAGGTAGCAGCAAAAGTAGGAAAAAAATCAAGATCAAAGTCGCTTATCTTAACTATAAGCATGTGAGAAAACAAACGAAGCGCAGTACAGAAATAAGACAGTCAATTAACAAAAAGCATATGTATACATAGAATGGCCCAAAGGGCTCGTAGCAGTTTGAAAAAAGAGTGAGCCAACGACTCGAGCTGCCCAAAGATCTCCCCATCTCCAAATTATAGTGGCCGAACACAAATACTCGCCTCTCTTGGATCCTTCCAGCGCGCAGCGTAACACTATAAGATGTAAGCGATTGTAAACCTATATATATATATATATATATATATATATATATATATATATATATATATATTATTAGTGAAAATGAATCTGAGTTTACTTCGTGGTAGTATATTAGGTATCTCGAGAGGATTCGAATGACTTTTAAATCGCCTAAAGCACACATACATTCATTGTCTTTACATAACTATTTACAATTGCTGTTATTTCACTGAACATGTGCTTGTTAAGGCCAGTATACTAATCGGGAGATTCAACCTTCCGATCCCGTCGACGGGAAAAGACTCAATCATCTAAGCCTAAAATCGTAGCTTAAAGCTTATTCAAATTTTCCGTCATTTTAAGTAGCCCCGAATAAACCCATATTCATAAAAATACTTGCTTAACATTGATGACTGAGTGAAGTAAATAAAACAGACTTAACATGGAGTAGATACTCGAGTCAGCAAATAAGTGGTGGCCACGGCCAGCAACGAATCCAGAAAGGAACTGGTTCAACATCAGACACAGGTTCTGAGTTTTGCTTTATTCTGTTTTGAATCTTGCACTGGTACAACGAAATAGTGCGGGCTATATATATATATATTAGTAATTTCTGCGGTCTCTAGTGAAGGGTTACAGGTTTGTTTCTGCTAAGTGATCTCTATTAATTGAGTGGATTGTTTGGTTTTGATTTGACTGAGTGGTCTATTCGGAGAACATATTGGCCTTTGCCAAACGCGACTAAACGGGGGGGGGGGGGGGGTGTATGCGCAAAAAGCTACATTTTCTGTTCTCCGCACATAAATAGGCATCCGAAGAAGTAGAAGTATCGCTGGCACTTCAATACTAATCATTTCATAGCTTCATTGATGCATAAAGTCTTCAGCACCTCGTTAACACTTGAATAATTTTGGCTAGTTTTATTTACTTGCCAAGTTGTTGCGTTCGAGTCCTAAGGTCGTAGTATCTGTTCATGCCGTAGACGCCTTCCAACACGCAATTACGTCGTCATTTTCGTATATGCGTTTCGATGGAGACGTTTGTTTGTTTCCCTTCTTACCAGTTTGCTACCGTTATTATCGAACTCGTGCCATGTTCGGCCGCTAGAGATTTCGTCTCGGATGACACGAACGGACGTGAATGACGAACACTTCCGCACACTTGACGTAAAATATTTTTACGGTACGATATGCTTCCTTGTTACAATGAGACGTTTTGCGTAATAGGTAAATTAGAGTATAAAAATTAATAATCTGCTTCATTTGCTTGGACGACTGAGTCTCTAAGGTTAAAATTAAGCACGTAGGAAGATAAAAAGATTTCTCTTTGTTTATAAAAAAGATAAGGGCGTATTTGAAGCCAATCGTCTTCCGTCACGAATTAGAGTCACTTGGTAACAAGTTCCCTGATAAAGAAGCTTCAAATAGCAGTTGTATTTTCTTAATCTAGTTTCTTTTTTCTTTAATTATTAATATTCTACTAATACCGTTTAGCCGCTACGTGGTCATTACTTGAGCGACCTTGTATTTTTGACTGCACTACCGTTTCACACTGTAGAGAAGGACAAGTAGCTGCCGAAAAAAAAGTACGTATTTTTGACCCTGTCGTCTGTTAAGGAGCACTTTATGAGTACACTACAACACTGTATATATTCAAATAGGTAAAATCTAGGCCGTTTTTGACGTTAACGCCACGTTATGGGTACTGTTTTAGTCCCTAACTTGGAAACGATTTGTGAAGTGGACTACTGAATTATGGTGAGAAATTTTTTTGTGACTTATGTGCATTCCCGATATTTGGTTAGAACAAGTGTCAAGTTTATACACATAGACTACATAGCAAAATACGACTATTTCTGGCATAATTGCGTATTACACTTGAACGGTATAATAAGTCCAAGAAAAGCAATCTATTCGATATTGAAGACAATGACTAGGTAACCAAAGAGGTATCGTCTGTAGTCACTACCACGATTTCAGGCGATAGATTAGAGATCGTTATTTCAGACTTCGCCTACGACCCACCACTGGGCGGCCTGCGAGAGTCTAGGAAGTGACTAATACATTTTGCCTATACTCAATAATATTTTGTGCAGCACTTAGCTTTCCGTCTGCATACACGTTTAGCACCACAATGTAGCTGACTATAGGCTAGGTGTTTAAAAAATATCAAGACAATGTACATTTTCTAGCAACTAGCGCTGTGTGTTAGTCTGCCAATGAAGTAATAATCTTCCTCAAGTATTAAGAATGACGTTGAGGGCAATGATTCACACAAAAATGACTCAATTGTTTTGCACACAGCGTCAGGTTTGTACGCATAAAATAGGACTCGGAAAGTAGTCCACAGGCCATACGGCAAAAGACACTGTATCAGTGACAGCTAGACGTATCCAAACCTGCGTTTGCAAACACTAAAATTTAGATCCGATTTATAGGGGAACAACAGACGCAAAACTAGAGGGCCACAAATAACAGTTCGAAAACCGATTTAAAACTTTTCACACATAGGAGCATTGATATTCGGCCCTTTACAACGTAAACGTCAACAATCGTCCCGCTTCACAGTGATTGAAAGCCGATTCTTATCGATCGGACCTCGAGTTTGGATGTCTATTGACAAACCATCCCGTACAAGTATGCGCCAACTCTATTCGTCCAATAGAAATTAGTTCATCAAGTGAAGCGTATTCGATGACGTTTCGTACAACAGCCATCTGCAGATAGACCCCCAACTGTGAAAGACATATTTCCAACTATAAAATATTCTTTGATCGATAACATGACGGCATTTACTTGTACAGCGCCACGGAACCCTAACCCGATTCACGGTGTCAAGCGAAGGGCTACGCCGACTCAAAGTTTGTAACCGTATTTGGAAAAAGAACGGTCATCAAATAACTATTCTCCTTGCACATATCACAGTTATATATGAGGTACAGCGCGAGAAACCCACCTGGACAATAAAACAACAAAATGTTGTTAGGTCGACCCTTTTAATATGTCGACAAACGTGTCTGCCTCACATGTCCTTAGTGCACGCAATGATCACAACGTCCCTCCAACATATTCCAGGACAAATATGGACCACGTAAAGGCTAAGCCGAGACCGGATAACTTCCCTATCGACGGGGAACGATGCAGTCTCCCGGGTGTTTGTACACGTGTAAACTACTGCTTTTTTCAGGATGTTGCATTTTAACAATAGTTCATATAAGTATTAACTCCGTTGTTAGATCACTTCGTGCACCGATAGAATGCAACTCGCTACGGTTAAGCATGTCGATACGTTTAACCATCTGGAACCAGCGTCTTTTTGGACCTCGTGTAAGAAGCATCGTTCAACCCCCGGCGTCACTGCTTCTAGAAATGGTGTTTGTTTTTTGGAAAGGTCGTCGACATAATAGGTCTGCCCTGTGCCTTTCTAAGAGCCATGATGATCCCTAGCGCCACGACAAGGGCTTAGTTCGTGTAATCTAAAGCCGTTTGTTTTACTCGCTTAGAAGCAAGCTGGCAGAGTTGCGTTGTGATAGCATGAGCAGTAACCTTTAACCTATCTAGTGTTGACTTAGGTTCACGTGAGAGAATGATCGTTAATACTATGCTGGAATCCATTTGGTTATTTAATATTTCGAGAGCAGCCAGCCACTAGCTGTGAAAATCGATCATGCGTCCAATGGCAAGCGACAAACTAGACGTACTGTTTGATATAGTACTATAAGCTTCAATAAAATTGTCGCTAAATGCTGAACGATGGATTTAGCATCAAAATCCTATGGCGTGTCGTGAACGGCTCAATTTCAACAGGTGGCATTGCTTGTTGACGCACGAAGCCTATGCCTCGTAACTATTATCACGGCTATGGTTACAACTAAGCAGGATAGATCGCGGTGTATCAAAAAACATTATTTTACTATTATAACACATTCGGCCTCCATTGCCCCGTATAAATCAGCTAACTACTATTTCAACACTATTATCAGCTATACTCTATAGAAAAAAATCTCAACTCAGCTCAGGAGCCTATTCGATAGGGGTTTGCTCTGTCCACTATGGATACAACGGGCGTATGAAGGACACCATATTTGTAGTAGCGGCTAGCACTGGTTGTCTGAATTTTTTACTCCGAAGAGATCTAACTGCTGGGCTCGAAAGCGTTTTACATACTTCTGAACTAGTCTTAATTAAGCTAATCAAGTTAATTGAAAACGATTATCTCTTGCTGCAGGACTCAGTGTCTACACTGGCTAGTGAATATAGATATATACACATATATATATATATATATATATATATATATATATAACGGCAATTTAAGATGTATTGCATAAGCCAATGTTCAAAGCAAAATCACCTAAAAATTTCGCTACAGGCGTGACTTGGAAGGTATTCAAACTCATTTTATTAACAACAAAGGTTGCATTTTACCCCTTCGCCAACACTGAAAATGTTTGCTGTTAACATGTTGACTATATCGCTTTGCCGATTATCATCATGGCACTTTTTGTACCTATCTAGTACGTTTTTGATTGTCACGTCTTTGCTACCGACAACAAATATCGGATGCGTGTGAGTCAAACAGCGAAGAGGCTTTTTGGTCCGGAGTGTGCTGTCGGCTCATCATCACGATATGTCTACGCATAATCATCCAAAGCCTTGACAGGAAACGCTGCAGGCAGCAGTTTGGAGATATACAGATCAGGATTAGTAGCACAAGCGCCATCAGAAACACGGAAAAGTCCGCTCTGAACGGAAATGTTACGCGAGATTTAAACAACAAACAAAAGCTGACCGAATTTTTTGCAAATGTATCAATCGACATAAGGGTGCGTGTTATGCCCGTCTGTCAATAATAGCTACCAGTGCCAACGTTGATCTCACGCATTGGGCCTTTCTGTTTCTCTTAGAGTCGTTGTAGGTGTCTTTCTTTCTTCTCATCGCAAAACGAATTAATCAACGGGTAAATCTCGAGCTTCCATTTTACCATTTAGTCTAGCTGTGTCTTTCTCTACGGGTGTACGAGCTCTTACCAAACTAAGAACTCAAGTTTCGCTTCTCCTCAAAACTAACGGCGGTAGCAGCACCATCTTTGTCGCTTAGAGTGCTGCCTAACGGATAGATCTGAAGAGATAGACAAAGAGTTTTTGCCCTCTCCTTTAACCGCCTTAATATCGCCCCCTCCTTAACTTTGCCGCCAGCTTACGTAAGCGTGCGAAATGATGGCAATGCCCCCTTGATCAACTAGTGGCGACGGCACAACTGCGTCTCTAGTGTTAGGATACATACATTGCAGTGATCGCTGCCTGAGTGTCCACGTTGAGTTGACTGAAAGTGTCATCGATCTTTTCGATCCTTTCCGCAAAGAGCCATCGTAAGAATCATCGTAAGAAAGCTTTCGTAGTGAGAATAGAGGTTTTTTTTTTAAAAGAAAAAAGCGTATTGGCCGAATGTAACGGTGGGTGACTTTGTCCCTGTCTTTGATCCGTTCCGGACACAAGAAAATGGCTACGTTCGGGGCGTGTTTCATTAAACGCCAGTGCGCCCGAATCAAAACACTGCATATAGATAATGCCCACTTCCTGCGTCTGTTCGTATGCATGTTATGCCCACCGTTCACTGTACCGTCGATAGCAAGTTTACGCAGACTATATGGATTTTCCATGCTGTAGAAAGTGTTTGAATTTATTGAACCCTCTCTGTTTTGAGTTTTACGTCCGGTATCGCTGGTAGGCATTCGATCGGATAGACAATTGGCTGGCTGGCAGCACGAAATGATGAACCGTATGTGTCTCTGCCATATGAGTTCGAAACTAGACCACAACGCGTCCTAAGATTAGCAGTCGAATACAGCGACTTGCAGGAACCATATACTCTATTTTCTTGCAAAGCATAGATCCTTTACAGAATCACGTTTATATTAGGGAGGGATCTTACGTGAGAGATACAAGTATAACTGTGCACTAATAATGCTTTGAAAATCACCAGTGTCTAAGTGCCAGCTACGCAACACTGAAGCGAGCTACTCTGGAACTGCTTTTGGCTTATAAAAGCGGTATGATTTTACGTTGGCAAGCAATTTTAAACTCCTGACAAACGACGTGATAGATAAAGCTCACGTGATGTATGTGAACGATCGCAGGCAGGCGATAAATTGGATTTCAACGAATCGAGCACATACACTTGACGCGAACATCTCCTAGCATTGATAGCACGCACTTGGTTCCAGCTGTCCGTCTTACGCGACAATTGGGGACACCTGTGGGTGTTCAAGTGACCATGACCGTTTTGAATGTTATCTAGTGAATATGTGTATTTTTGTGTGCGTAAAGTAGAAAGAGGAACAAGGAGCTGATTAGCAGACTATTTCGTCAAAAAAAAAATCAGCAGCGTACAATTGCTGGAGTGTCTCATGCTATCTAGCATCGAAGGTTGTTAGCAAGGCTGGCTCAAGAGCCGTCGACTTGCCAGCCAGATGCCGACTGAATGCTCGACTGAAACAAACCCGTTTTCATTCAGAAAGCAAGTCAAACACTGCTAAGAACTGGCACAGGTTTGCTTTTCAGACGAATCTCGTTTTGAAAGAGCGTTATGCTTTAAAACGTGTTGGCGAACGATTTTCCGAAAGCTGCCTCATGCCGCAAATCGTGCATTCATCAAAAATGGTGATGTAGTTGAAAAGGCACTGGGATGATATATTTCGCACAGGAAATACTAGGGGGACGGGAAAATCTGCGGTTATCGAGAGTAAGATGCTGATACAGATACGGGAATCATTTCCTAACGGTAACTTCATCTTGATGCACGATGGGGCGCCTTGTCACAGAGGTCAAGGTCACTCGCTTCCAACGACGCCTAGGTAGAGCCGTGGCTTGCTAATTTGCTAGACCTCCATCGCTGACACAGGTAAAAACTGCATCGGAAATACGCTTCGAAGAGTCACGACAGTTACCGCTACAAAGAGGCGGTCCACAACATACTGAGGTTCACAACTATACTTGTTTATAGACCATTGCACTAATACCAGTGTGAAGTAGAACTGTGCCATTTTCATGAGTTAAGAACCGTTTGAAGGTATTAAACTTTAATCTTGAGCCAACAGCCTTGAAGGCTGGAACAGGTTTGGAACAGTTAATACGATATTTGAGTCTATTTAACTAAGTACCGACTGCACTCACTTATTCAGTCTATATACGCCTGCCAAGGTCTATTCTACTGTTGAAGCTCATCGTCAGGTCATTGTGAACTTGTGTTTCAGATGTTTATTTAACGCCTCACTTAATTCCTCCAGAGAGTATTGTTATTATCCGGATTGTTTGTGACCAATTCAGACTTGTTCTTCTTCCTGATATTTCCAAAATAAGATTTATTCCTAAATTTGTGTTTTTCAGATGAAATCCATCTTTAGTTTTTTGGTGTTTTTCGTCACCATCGCAGGCGTTTATCCAGTCAGTAAAGGTAATAATCTTCAAGCCACCTGCACACATACTGCAAACGTTTTGATTTCCATTGCCATAAAATAGGTTAGGTACCTGGTTTACAAGCATGCATATATACGCAGCAATTGTTCAATTTTAGGCCTAACAAACTTTTACGCATGTGCTTGTAGAGTTGAACTTGACGTTTATTATGTGTCCGGACCAAAGGTACTGTCCAGATTATACGACTTGTTGTGTTATGACAAGTGGTATATATGGTTGCTGCCCGTACTCAAACGCGGTTTGTTGCTCGGACTACATTCATTGTTGCCCCGAGGGCTTTCAGGTAAACGAATGGCAAAAAAAGGTTCGCTGCATTTACGAGTAGTTAGTCCGTTGGGAATTGCGTTTCTATTTAACTGATGATCGGATTACGATTTTGGAACAGGGAAAATTTACGCTGTTTCACGTCAGTTGTGCTGTTTGTCTAACGATGGGGCCTAAATCTACAGCATGGCCTTTTAGCCTCAACAGCAGTACAAAGAGATAGCGGATGACATTGATCCATCTAGGCGGGAGTTTTAAAGCGACTGACCATGATTGTCCAAGCTCGTGCGTTATCTGGTTCCTATTAATACAATGGGAAATCTTATTCATTTGTTATGCCTAATATTCAGCTACGTTTAACTGTTGTTTGTGATTGAAGTGCGCGATCTCTAAGGGACAGTGCCAACGCAGTATATGGAGTCCACTCATAAGAAAAAAGACAGCGGCTCTTTCTTGAAAAACGCAGATCTGAGAGAATATCGTTTGAAGCGGGAGCGGTGGACGGTGGCGACGCGTCTAATTTCTTTATTCCACCTAAATAAAGTTTATATTTTATTACATCTTTTGATGAATGTGTACATTACAAACTTCTTTTGTTTTCTTTCTCACTTTGGCCCATGAATGAAGTCTTAGTAAATTTTGTGTTCTAAATATATTTTTTGAAGGTTGTATATATTTTTAAAAACAAAACTGTGTATGATACATTAACATGTTTCAGAGATCTTAAATAAGAGTTAAAATTAACCTTGTTTCACTTACGAGGGAGAGCATATTTGATTTAAAAGATAGAAAAGACAGAATCCCCTTAATATTAGGCCGCTAAATAAATTTGTACGCCTTCTTTTATTGCACAGTTAGTCTAAAAAAGATACATGGCAGAAAGAACAAGAATAAATTAGATTAAAAATAGACTCGAACTATTGATCATTGTACCCATTATGCGTTCAGTAAGTTACACGATCCTACGGAAGACGAATCAAAATTTATCTTTTTGAAGGGAATCTACCATGCTGTGTTTTTTTTTTCATTGTCTATTAATAACAATTCAGATGCTCCCTTGTATTTCCGAAAAAAAGCAATCTTTTATAAGAATTTAACTTCGGAGAATCCAAATTTTGATTAAAACCAGTAAAAAGATGAGGAAATTAAGAAAGAAAGAAAGAAAGCCTTTTGGGGATTGTCTTCGCTTTCTTTGTTCCACATACGTGTTACTATATTTGTATTTTTACAAAGAAAAGAAAAACAAAGTGAAAATCTCTGCTGATACTCTTCCAAAGGCAAACGTTTCAACTTTCAACAACAAAATGGTATTCCAACGTAAAGCTAGAATACCATTTTGTTTTACTTACTCTCTGTGCATCCCAATTCCATGGCACCCAAATAAACCTTGAACCTTTTGGAACACCGTTTACATTTATATAGTGAGAATTAGCATTTTCTGTCAAATATTACCACCCGTCGACCTTTAAAATAAATTATCGACTATAAGAAGCCTACGAAATTATCTATTCGTAATCCCAAAACAACTAAGCGTATTGTATTTTTGCTTTTTCTATCGTCATTATTTACGTAGTCGTACTATTCACAAGAATTATATATATTTTTATCCAACCTTGGTCGTGGTATCGCTGAATTTATTGTTTTAAGTATAAAGACCTATTTCCGAACTGGTCCTATTATTGATAATCGTAACAGAGGTCCACTCGTTACAAAACCTGTGCAAAAAAAGATAGCTAATATAGAACGGAAAACTTCCAGCTAATCAAGACGCAAAACAGTAATGTTATGGGTGTTTATTGTCAGGATAACTTTAGAATCGCTGCTTACTCTGTGGCACAATTGGCTGTCTGAACTAAGACGCAATGAAGGAAAGCTAACAGGAAGTGGAAACAAAGGACCAGTATTGAAGAAGTTATCAAAGGATATTTCCGGATGTGGACGCGTGTGGCCGGCAAACCATGTGAGGGCCATGTGATGTAATGTATGTGTATCTCTGTGTGCATTGAAAAGCGAAAATAAGTTATATACTGATAAACTTAGACCTAAAAGGGTACTTAATACGGCGATCGCACAACTTGTCAAAGCCTCAGAGAAAATTGGCGAGCTGCACTACAAACGTCTTTCATAGACACAGGATTGGATCTAAATAAGCTGTTCAAATATCAGTGAGCGAAGGCACGCGATAACATTCTGCAAAATAAGAAAGCTAAGGAGCAGTGACAATACGATGTTTTAGCAGACGAACATCGAACAGTAACTAGAAAGTAACTGATCGTTTACGATTAGCCATACGTGGGTGTGACTGCTTAAAGACCAGTAATACAGGGGTTGTGATATGACTTAGAAATAAGTTAATGTTTACTGCGATGTTGATAGTACCACAGTTCACCGGATATTCAAATTCGAAGATCGCCAGAATTCAAAGCGATTCAAAGACTTCAGTTGCTTGAAAAAATACCAAATATAACAACGGTAAACGAGAGATAACTACTGTTATTCAGCTGCTTTTATACGCCAGAGATAGCGTACGAGGCGCAGGACAACAAAACGGTTTGTATTTAGTCTGAAGGGAGTTAGACGCCGGATCGAGATAAGTGAGCCATGTATAATAGTATGCAGGAAGTGAAATTTTGTATTACGATAAAAAGTGCCCGAAAGCATTCCTGTAGATAAATATAAGAACGGAAAGTTGAAACTTTCTTCAAATAAATTCCAGGATTTTTCGGTTCAATGTAAACTAAAACGTCATTAATAACCGTTAAAGTTAAACTAAATAACGTATGGAAATACGCGCGTATTATGAAACCACGAACTAAAAAAGTATTGTTTATTTCTTTATTAATCAGACTTGTCGCATGATGCATGCCGTTGGCAGGATGGGGCCCGCCAAAAAAGATTTCAAAAATTACATACATAAAGCAGGTCTTTGTTTGGTGTGATTTAGAAGAGGCGAGAGAGCTGTAACGACTTCGTTTCTGTGATACATTAGTGAAGAGCATGCCTGCCTGCTAATCTAACGGACGCGTTCTGGTCTGGGTTCGAACCCAGGCACAGACAGACAGACGTCTTTTCATGCTGGAGGCCACCTAATCGTCTAATGGAATGCCCAACGGCGAACATAGAGACAGTTTAATTTAACAAGCATTTTTTTATTGTTTGATTAACTAGTTTATGGTCATGGAGCGTGACGGCAAATATGTACATAATAATTAATTAACTATGTGCGTGAGTAATAGGCGCTTTCTTTCGCTTTATACATGTATATATACGCACAATGTATACAGGCCAGTATGTACACGCATAGTGCTAATTGTTTGGAATCGGTGCAGGCTAGATAACTGGAACGTAGCTTTTTTAGTAATTTTTTTTTTGTAGAGATTTCGGCGTTACCATTTTATTACCAAATAGAAAGCATCCGCTTCAAATGAATTATAGATCTCAGCGGATATAGAGAGAAACTACCAGATTTTTGTTTAACGCTATGTTTCTTTTCATCGATTCTTGACTATTCAATCTGTTGCATCGGTATAAACCTACGATACCTGTGCGCCTATATACGAAGAAACGTGAAAGTCGTATTATTGGTTGCAATGGGTACGGCCGCTGTCAATTGGAACAAAGAACCAAACAAGCTTTCATACAAAAAATCTATACACATACAATACGTAAAAAGCTATAATTAAAACATTCTTCGCAAAGTGTTCATTAAAGTTACGTTAGCATTGTGCAGCCTGACATATTATACAGAGAGCGCAACGGTCTAAACCGACCATCTCGTTCGTTACTCGTCGGTTCTACTTAATAGTGGTATCCTTGACCTTTGAGCTTCATATACATACTAGCTTCAAAGCACTATGAAACATAAAAAATACGTCTGTATTGACTCAGATTTTATTAGCAGGGTATCACTTTCAATCTGTTGGCGCACATTCGCCTTTTCTTTCATTTTATTGACGTATTTAAGCGTGCATTCATCTACGTGCATGATTGAAGCTGCACGCATTACTATGTCAATGTGCTGCCTCGTACTGAAGCGTACCAACTGTACTCCTACCGTAAATTTAGAAATAGTAGAGTACATGTAACGAGGTAGACCGTGAAAATCCATCAATAAAGCGTGCACGATATACACTTGTGTCACTCAAAACGAGCTCCGTTTCTTGCGAGATAACCAGCCTTCCTAAGACGGCACGAAAAAGAGTTAAAAGGCTGACTATAGGCGATACACAGGTAAAGAAGGAATTTGCTCAATAACAAGCTTTCAGATATTTTTACAAGGCTTATAGACACCACGGAACCTGTGTCATGGTATACATTAAAACATAAAAAGAGCTAACGTCTGGTCACGATGCGTACAAGATTATGAGGTGAAAGCATTGTAAACTTACGAAAAAAGTAATTACGTCTTGGCCGTTTACAGGCAATGGAAAAAAAAGAAGAATCATTAGCGTTATCGCATTAGCGCCCACATAAAGTCCAGGGATTTAAGAAAATCAGAAATGGTTTCATTTGTAACTACATAATGCCTTTGTTCTCCCAGTTATGAGAAAAAATTGTACATTCGAACATTATTACTTATATATTAAGAATGTGTTTGGCAGGTACCTTCTAAACTAAATAAAAACTTCTAACTAAAATTAATTAATTCAGTACTAACGCCACATCAAATTTAAAAGGAGATAGTTTTCTCGTTACCGCTCAAACAGGAAGGTCGACTTTCTGTTTTATTTTAAACAAAATGCATGCATCGGTCTATAACACAGATAATATACAAAGCGCAACTTTTTGACTACGTTTATCTTTGTTATTATGTCCTATACGTGGTAGCTATATAATGATCATATGGATATATTAAAGACGAGGCCAAACAAACTGCAGCTTTACTAAAACTAGCAGACGCTACAACTCGGTATATACGTGATAAGTAACTAGAAGCATCATAGGTTAGAGTAATACAATGCTCATTCGTGTTACTTTGGGCAATAGATTACATCACGTATCTTTGCATTTGAACCTGGTATGCCCTTGTTTCAACTATCTGTGTTCCTAACCGAAATCCCTCCAAAATCGAAGAATCATAAATTAGTCATAATTTAACCCCTTATAGTGAGTTACTTCAAATGATCATGAACGTTTGTGCATATGTATTAAATGCGCGGAATAAAGAGATAAACACCATGCGTCTCGATGTTCACGTATGATGTTGCTGGAAAATCCCGTCTCTTAGCTAGTTTAAGAAACACATTGTTTCTTATCGTGTTAGAGTTGTTAGGGAATATGTTTATATGAAGTGCTATTGTTATTATCCAGCCTGATATGGGTAGATAGATTCTATCGAGTTGAATTGAACCTTGCTATTTGGAACGCGTACTTTTCACCGCTTGATAAAACTACGCAACTATCGTTATAATAATTAAGATTTTAAATTTCAGTAATATGATATAAATATGTAAATAGAGACTTTTTTGCGTGAAATCGTTAGCAAGCGACTCGCTGCATCTTCGAAAAGTTGAATTGCTTTCCTAATGTACAAAAGGTGCTTTCCTAAATTCTCGATCCGGAATACACTACTTAAAAAAAATACATACCAGCATAAAGAATAATAAAGTTTAGCATTAAATATACATACACAGTTGCCTCTTCGACGTTCTACAGCTTGTGTGTACTTATTTTGTTAGATCTGAGGACCTTCAGCGCGTCGTACCAATGGAGCGTTCAGTTCAGACGTATGTTTAACGAAACAGAAAGCTGTCGGCATTTAGACCATTTCGGCTCCTCAATTTTTCTAGTCGTTAAACTGCCATAAACAATAGTTTATACTTTAGAGAATGTTACAACGTGAGATTATAATAAATACAAAAGATATGGTTGGTTGATTAGTTCGCGCTCATTGCGAGTCATGCCCTTAATTAATGTCAATCGTTCTTGCAACTGCGACTATACATTTTTTATAAACTACGTGAATTTAATATTGAATTAACGTTAATATTGAATTAATAACCTAATTGATACGGTATATCAATTAGGTCTTGGATGTTAAATAGTCTTATAAAATGAAAGGTGGCTTAGAGACAACATCTTTTTACATTTTTACAGTCCTCGCGGTGAAAATCGGCATTATTCAATAACTGCATCAGATAATACTAGACACAGCAGAATTATACGTCATCAGTAACCCGTCAAATATTTCGATCAGAAGTGGTAGATGCATGTTTGATCCTAGATTAAATAGAAGTAGGCTGAATGCATTAATCACAATCGAGCGTATTCAAATTCTGGCGCGGTTGCTTCTCTTAGGCTGTCTGCTAAGACAGTGCGCAGAGTAAACTTCATACTTTGTTTTCATCTCTAGTGCCGCGTTGTTGCTCGAATACCCCCTGGAAAGGTTCGTTCGGATAAGTGATTATATGTTCGATGCTAACTACATAAGTTGAAAATTTTCAGTCTTTAGAGCAACATTATAGTTATCTATATATCTTACAGTTCATCTGCTCAATCTATTTATTGATTGTAAACCTTCCATAGGATTTGTTTATCATTTGAGTATGCTTAAGTCAAACGAAATTTAAACCCGAGGCAGTAGTAAAATTTAAGCTGTATTTTTCAACTGCTCCCTAGTACCTGTGGCAATTATTTTAGTGTATAGCAATTAAAATGCAAAATATTTGAATGTAGTGCTTAATGAACATTTTGAGGGAGGACTTGAATATGACGAGCTTTCATCTTGCTGCGTCTCACCGTATCTAATGGTCAAATGTGAAATAGAAGACAGCCAATCAAACAGCATTATCTACTTTCCCTGGTGCTTCGAACATTAGAAAGGTAGTTAGATATATAATCTATTGTAAAATAGTGCCTTCCGTCGTTCGTTATTATAGCCCCAAACTGATTCAATGTACATATATTTAAATTCGCGTAAAAGAAAAGATAATACTTGGGCAAAAAGCATGCATCATTAGTACGTTAATTTATTTTCGTCTTCTTAGAAATGAAAACACTGATGTATTTGAAATTTACTGTCAGTCAATATTTTGTAATTTTTATCGATAAACTGCAGCCATTCCCATTAAATCTTATTCTTAACCCTTTCAGTTACGATCAGCTATTATGCTCTTATAAATGTACCAAAACCTATATCGGGATGTCTCCTCCATCACATACATTAGAGAAATCAAAGGCAAAGAAAGGAACCGTCGCAAAGGCTGATACTGAAAAGACCGCTGCTGTAGGTCGATGCTTCAAAGGATCGGAAATCTTCCATCGAATGAACTTCCTGGCGCAGGTACGTCAAGCTTTGAACCGACGTCGTGCATTCGGTGATATGGCATTTAATTCACCTATTGAAAATCTAAATGCAATCCAATATTTATCCAATTTCCAGCTTAAAACAAGAATCATGATCCAACTAAAACCTTTCTTTTTACATTTGTAAACTGCAACAATGTGTACGATTTATTTCCATTTGGGATTTGATTTTTAATAATATATTCAGTATGGTTTGAACGCGCCCGCCTTGTTCTTTCTGGGTTCAAGAAGTAAATTACAAGAAAAGAATATGCGGTTCGTAACGATGAACGGTAGTCGCAATGAGAACAGCGATAGCTATGCTGCAAAAACACTTTTAAAATTATTTTTAATCTCAAGGTGCAACATTTGGTCAGTAGCGAGAGTCCGATGGCGAGCAATCTTCACGCTTTCTACGGCTATACTTTGCAACTTCTATCTAGAAAGACTCAGAGCAAGCTACATGCGTCTCTAAAACGAATACTGTGCAAAAAGTGTTCAACACCACTTCGACCTGGCACTAATTCAGTGAAAGTTAGGTGAGTATTATATAGGTAGGAGGTACCCCATAATTTACCCAATTTTGAGCTTTGGTTTGGACTATAGTTGCAGATAAAGCTAAATATTTTTTTACATATGTAGGTTATCTTAGATACAAACAAAACACACTGTAAACAAGTTTAATTACTGCTGCATTGCAAAATTGGATAAGTAACGAGTCAGCAAGTCTTATATACTATAAATCTTTAAAGAACTCTGTAATGTGTATCATGCTAACTGAATCACATAGCTTATTGAGACCTTCAAGTTTGTTCAACAGGTTCAGAAAAATATAATTATACTCCAGTGCAGTACCGAAAGCTTGTTTATCTATACCCGATGCCTTCTTATGAAAGCTGTACTTCAACTATAACTGAGCTAGTGTTCGAATTAATTTGTCTTTGTTTGTTGTATGAGTTTGTTTAATTAGTGTGCAGTATGTATTCTAAATATTTCGATATAGTGAACCTATATGTAACTAATAAGCTTACATCTCAACTATTTGAAGATCCATCTAAGAAAATCCAGGCAGATTACTGTCAGTGTTTACATATATTATCCAGTACACATTTAGGCTGCAGCTAGTGAACAACATGCAGAAGCTCAAGTTCGAATGATAACTCGAAACATAAATTCTTTTACCTGCCAGAATTTTCTAGCTCATCATTATACAGAATAGTTAATAAAACCTAGCCCCAATCGTAGTTTATTCCTGACTACACTTTTCATACATTTTTTAAATAACACTGAGCTTTAGTGTCAGTTATTTCAAAGCCCCTACAAACTACAAAATGTACTTCCTCAATTAGTTTTGTCCGTAGTAACTCCATTATCTAAAAAAAGAGAAAAGAAAAGAAAGTGTGAAGAAGACAATTATGGGCAGGTAAGACAGAATACTATAGCTCGGCTTTTTAGAATTTTAGTGTTAATGACTAAAAAATTCTTGATTTCCAAAAATTATCGTTTGAGCGGCAACAGTGAACATAGAAGTTTAGAAGAGGTCGTCCTGATGATTAAAGATTAGGGTGCATTTCTTAACCGCTGTTGGACATCTATTTGCATTAATATGACTTTTCCAGTATCTTCGTTTGGGCTAATCGTATTGTGCTCACAAAGAAAGGTTAGAATTGGTAAAGTACGGTCTCTAGAGCTAAATGCGCTGCCGTCGTGTCGGATGCTTCTGTCCTGAATTAAACGGCAAACTAATAGTGAAGATAAAATCGGGAGCGTTCTAGTAAGGCCCAACCTCTACTTGACTGGTTGCATTATAATTTTGGTTCAGACTATCGAAATTTACAGTATGGTGCTGTGTGGTCTTTCTTTAACATGCACTGTATTTGATTTAAGATTTCATTATATTTCCAGTCAAGTATGTGTTGATCGGTTGATATTGCCTATTCCTTTAGTTCATTCCAAGTCAGTTTTATAAAAGCTACCCTTTGAATAAAAAGCTTTCTTATTGCTCCATATTGATCTTTTTAGTGGGGTCTGTCGACATATTGTCTTTCTTATTTGCATAGACATTTTCTTGGAGGTAGCTATCACTTGTGCTGTTCATGTAATGGAGTCAGTGAGTAGAAGGTAAGTTAGCATATGTAAAGCGTTCCATAGATGCCATAATCCATTAATTTCTCTCTTTTCTTGAATCTTAGGACGCGCGGTAAGAACGCCTGTAAGCGCACAATAGTAACCTGTCGCATTTGTGGGACGGTTAAGCGTTTCCCGAACACTGAGAGGGTAGGTAAATCAAAAGAGGCAAAGGTCAAATAGGAATAAAAATGAGCTTGCAAATAGCGGTATCACAACCAGCAGCACTCACGAAAAAGGCGATGTCAAAGTGTGTGGTATGTCGGGACCAGCAGAAGGTAAATAAACACATGGAATGTTATGTACAACAACGTTGGCAATGTTGAGAACCATTCAACTACAAAATGTGCTGCCTGTTAAACGCATTATTAATCCTCATACACCATGTTTTATTGAATGTGCGTGTAGGGTCCATGTATTATGTCTGTTTCAAGGTAAAAACCAATCATGTATATTATGGGTAGATAATGTTACGATTAGTTTAATTTCGACTTAGCCACTGAACCTCGGCTGTGAATTGAGCCTATATCCAAGTACATGTGTATATTTCGTACATACGACAATAAAATATTCAAAAAAAAAAAAGGTACTCTCTCGCATATGTACATTTCACATTGGTTAGGATGAAACAGTTTGCTGTGCAAGTGAGCTTAGGCACAAAAAGTAAAAATAATCAAAACAGTTTCACTAACGTCAACCTTATTTTTTTTTAAGTAGTTTAAAGATCTGAGTCATCGAGACGATTGGCGTGATAATCTCCGGTTCTTCATCATTTACGAAGACGCACGCGGAGCTTTTTTTTTTACAAGTTTCTGAACCAATTTCTGGCTCATCGAGTCAGAGCAATCAGGGACTAAATATTCTGAATTTTCCACAGTTCACAGGCCAACAGATTTTGGATAGATCTTAAGTAGTAGACTAAAGCAGTCAGGTCTGACAACTAAATCGCGTTAAAAGGAGTTCTTTAACGGAGCAGGAATATGCAGGTTTCTTGTATCCTTCAGCCCAGTGTCATGTAGCGACTTTTAGACCGAAAGATACCTTGTCCCTTCAATTAAACTTTCGAGCTTAATGGGTGGGCATTTACAACATTTTACATTAACCGTTGTATGAGATCTTATAAATTCGGAAAGATTTTCTTTCGTAAACTACTAAATACAGATAATGGCAATCTTACTTTCGGCAAGATTCTGCTGGCTTTCCGGGTTCAATCCATGGTGCTTTGTTCTTACACAGAAAGTTAATTTCTCGTGTTCGTTTTCAAGCGATGTAATGAAACGAATGGAATGTAACATGTCTGTTCATTCATTACATGAGATATCCACAGTACGACCTCCTTATTTTCATATCTCTGATTAGTTCTATATTCGCACATTTGAAAACATTTACCAAGTCTAAATCATGGGGATGAAAATCAGAGACGCACATATGGAAGTTGAATTCATATAGCTCACTTGAAATTGCTAATACGCCATACGTTCTGCTGAAGGTCTTAAGGGATGGTGGCTACTAGAACTTGTCGAACAATTAGCATCTGTTTAATTTGTGGAGATTTGGCTTGTGCGTAGGCCGCAACAGCGTATTTGTTAATGATTCAATACACGCTATAACAAGCGCGCAGAGCAGAAAGCAGGTGACGGCGGCAAATGCGGCTCGTACACGACTGAACAGCGATTATAAATTGAATATTTAAAATGCAAGCCGCTCCTAAAAGTAAATTGACTTTATGTTAAAATGGCGTCCACTGCAATGTACTTATCAAACTAACACGAGCAGTAATTGTTGCTATGGTCTGCTTTTACCACCATTATCATTCTGACTTTATTTGAAGGAGTCGACCTTTTTACGTAGAGGCGGCGCATCGGCGAGCAAGCCACAGTATGCTGGTTCTATCGGCGTAAGTCATTCAAGCTGCTATCGGCCTTAGTCTCAGCGAATTTTCATTCCTAAATTTTGATATTCTCAAGGAATATCGGCCACCGGTCGCTGACAGTTCGAAGTGGCGCCTGAGGTGTTTTGTAAGTAAGGAAATGATTGCTAGTGAGTATACGAGGCGGCTATGGGCCGAGCAGTCTTAGTGCACGCTGCTTACATAATATTACATCCTTATTGCATAGCTCGTCGCTCGAAAGGGGCTTCTTTTGGCGCCCTCCTTGGCTCAGATTCAGTTAATTCGATTACATAAGCGGCGACCTGTCCTCAAAAGACCGAGTAAGAAGTTTCGATCAAATAGACGGAGTGTACTTGCAAGGTAGAAGCACTTCGCACTCCTAACCGTCCGTGCGGCCATCAGCTTTTTGCATCTCCAGAACTTTTATGCACGGATGAAGTACTGGACATTGAATAAAACAAGCAAGCTCATATGACAGGCGGTATGATAACGAGACATATGAAAAGTGTGCTGGCTCGATGCAGAACGTCTCCAGACGCCATGATGATGATGTTATTCTGTCACCTGAATTGAATCGCTCGTTTCCAACAAATTTACGGTTAGTACTAGCACTCGTGACCGCTATTAGAACTTAGCTATATCTTGTTGTGCCTGGAGCCTATTAGGCCTGTAGGTGACCAAATCATCACATATAAGATGACCTCGGACGGGCCTTTAGGGCCTTATATTTTGTGAAATTGATACTTCAACGGAGTTGAAAACAAGTACTTAACATGCAATGCCTCAGGCTGTCCTTTTGTATAGGTACGTTGTTCGGAAGGCAACTTTATCCTGTTGTCGACACTCACTTTGTTCGTCTGTAGGCTCACTACATATTGAGTACATTTTTAGGCACTCCTTCCAAACTGTGTAACTTGTTTAGTGTATGGATTGTTCAAGAGGGTTCGGCAAACTCTTGCCGTAGATAGGCTTCTTCGAAACTACTGTTGTTCATTAGGAATGGCATGTACGTTTTCCGTCATGGAGCCGAATCTCTTTGTAATTTACACTCTGTCGCACCGTCCCGTGTTATGATTACGGTGATACAAGCTTACTTAGCTTTTGAAAACCACCCGGAGGGCGCTATCATGAGAACATCGCTTCTCAGCTCACAGCGTTAAATAAGACTGGATTGCATAGGTTGTTAAATTAGACTGAGAAGCATTTAAAGTAATTCACATAGCTGGGTTTTTGTTTAAGGCTGTTTGCGGCATCATTTTCTCGGATTATGTCAGCTTCTTTTCCATGATAAAGAACCAAAGTAATTAGCCAATCTTTTTTACTGCAGTTTTGCCATTTCTAAAACTGCATCTTTTAAGACACATTGTAAACAAGTTATATTTTGTATACTTAATATAATAATAATAATATATAATAATAAAATAATAATAATGTAATACGTCTTAACATAGTCATAAATGACTATGTTAAGACGTATTGCATGAACCCTAAAGGAAGAAGTCAGTAAAAATATTACACGCTAAAAGTTATATGAACCAAAGTGAGGCGGCGCTATATAAGTCGGTATTATTTCGACTATATACGAAACAGAACATTGCAATCGATTCCTGATCAGACAGAAAAATTGGAATAACAAAATTGTTTCACCGTGTAATGTAGCTTGGCCAGAACATATATATGTCGTACGATATTAAGGTATCGGGTTCTCGTATGGATTCGGAAGCCTTCTGAGTATCTTTTTGAAAGCTGCCACGAATAACATCACGGGGAGACACACCATAGCCGATAAATGAATCGCGACCTCACGTGGCTTAAACATCTAATTACGTTGATCAGCACGAAATTCGACGTATCGCGCAATCGGTGAACATTTTTAACCTGCTCGTATCGTATTTGTTAAGTCTGTGGTCACTTGCTTGGTGCTTTAAGCCTACTCGATGCATTCATTTAGAAACACAGCTAAAGTAATTGTTACGGCTGCATTTTTTCAAGGCATTGTGAAGATTGCGTGACCTTGTGCACAGAACATGCAAAGCAAAACTTTGACTTTATTTTTTACTCTTTTAATTACTCTTTTAAAATGTATTTTTTAAAATTAATGATTATCTTACAGCTGAGAGAAATCAAAACGGATTGAATCCATTCGTGAAACTCCTTGAGTATATAAAGTGACCGCATTTTATGGACAAGCACACTTGCCGTGACTTGACATAACGCAACCGCCCCATATATATATATATATATATAGGATGTTCCAAAAAAGGAAGGTCAATTATCTCTTTAATGTGTATATAAAGATAAGTAATATTTAAAATACAAGCTTTTCCTCCTTATATAAACGTTCAAAGTTATAACCATTCTAATAGATACACTGGTGTCGATAACAAACATTTAATTTAGTATTAATTAACAGTGTTGTAGCGCATTTTCCTCAATTAGGGTTTTTTAATCTCTCAGGGTTATCGGCTTTCTGGCATATACTGGTCTAGGTTATTCAGTAGGATATTCTATAGAATCTTTTGGCCTAACCCACAAGTTTAAAAGGTTGTCATCAAGATCAACTCTTACGTCACTATGACACTCTGTAGATGCCTCATCCAATCAGAAATTGGCGCGTATCATTGTACTCTTGGGAGGAAATTAACAGTGTACGCATTCTTTTGGGACACCATATATAATACTGGAACTTCGTTTTGAGCGAATGATTGTGAGTAACAATACAGCAGATATTAGTACCTTTGCTTAAAGGTGTTCCTTAGCTCCCTAAGCAAATAGTAAATAAAAATATCTTTCCAATACCCATTTGATGGAAACTTCCTATTGCGTTGGTCAAAATGACAATCAGACTGCGCCATTTGTTTACTACGAAGGAGCTATTTTTGTATATGTTTTTTACGCCCCTTCGATTAATCCTTCTGAATGAACAGATCTTCGAAATTGCCCCCTTCGGTACACCGCCAAAAACCTGTCCCCACTAGAAGGACTAGATAAGATGGAACTTGTTGGACTTATCTAGGTCCTAACAGACCTATAGAATGGCATATACATATATGCTCTGTGTACGAGGCAAGACGCTTTATATACTTTTATTTGGTACTAAGTATCTTTGTGTAGACTGCTACCCCATCCCTTTTATGTTCAAACACTATCGACTTCTACATTGTCTACTTCGGGCTTCAAAGCAAGTTTGAATTGGCGATTTTTTCGAATGGCTGCATGAAATTCACGCATGTGTTTATGCAGAACCAGCACTGTTGAAAGCTCGTTCCAAGCGAATGCAAATTTGACAAGCAGTCGAAGTCAGACAGTGTCTGATTGAATGAATAAACGCTATTCTTCAACAAGGTAATCAGCTCTTTTAGTCGCCCCAAATAGTCAGTATCAGGAATCGCAGCTGAGTATGCAGCTTTTAGAAAAGCGAAAGTTCCAGCGCAACATAACAAAACAATCCACAATAAGCAAAAACAGTTCGCGCTCGGATTTGATCGATGCGTTGGAAAAGTAAATTTTTGATCATTTTTTTCTTTTTTGGCGAGGTCATTTGCGGAAAAAAAGCTGCATATATTGCCGGGCTGTTGGCGAGGATCTCAGATACACGTTATGTCATAAAACTCAGACAGATACTGCCGCTGAAGCCTCGACATCAGGTTATCTTTGATTCTACCTGAAAATATTTACAATTGATGCAAAAACCAGTCGCAGAAATCACCGAAGTCGAAAGAAACCAACGATCTGGCCGATGTTCTGCTTTGACTGTGGAGTTTAGTGGAGAAGGCAACATGGTAGCATACTTTTCTGAAAAAGTGAAACCGTCAAAAAAGAAGAAATCTGCCTGTTTTACGTACTGTTATGCACCACTTGTGGACAAAGGACGTAATTGAAAAAAGGCGTACGTCCTCCATTAAAATGGCACACTGGTTTACACAAGCGAGTCAGTATAAGATTGCATGCTTAAGATTCTGAACATGTTTTGTAAGAAGTGGATACGGCTTCTTCTGAATAGCTAGAGTTGAATTTGCTAGAATATTATGTATACGGTATTAATGAGTGACAGTCCAACGAATCCTGAGATGACAGCGACGTCTTGCTTTCTCGTGCTGCTAGGGAGGCGCTGGAGCAATTGTTAAAGAAAACATTGAGACAAGTGTGTGATGAATTTAAATCTCGAGTTAAAGCCATTATTGAACAATATGTCGAACAAAAATAACCATCAGGGCCGACATATAACGCATGCGAAAAATTTTTCTGAAACATATTTTTCTTTAGCTACGGCTTTAAAAGGGAGTCACTCTGTAAATTGATATAAAAAAAATTGTGATATGTTACATGTATATAGCAGAACAATGATATCCTGTATTGCGACAATATTTGAACTTTATTTCTGTTTTAGGTTTAGCTTCAATAGCGAGTAGCATCGCCTTGCATTCAGCGTCTGTGCTGGGTCCGTACATGTCCCATAGCCCCCTTAGTTTTACTGTTCTCCCTTCTACAGTCTTCGTATCTACAGGTTTTGTCTCATGCTGTCTGATTACAGCCTGACATCTGTGTACGTACCGCTGTAGCCCAACACAGGACCCCTTCGTAAAACCTTAGACTATGTAGGCAACGAGAAGCCGATAAGGATGCCAAAATTCTAGCCTCTATTGAGACCTTCTCCTCATCTTTGAAGGGCAAGGCAGCCCCGCAGTCACGTCCCTGTTTTCTCTTTTGCAAATCGAAAAAGTTTCAAACACTTCTCATACATATATATATGTCGCTCTAACGCTTGTAACGTCGACTTGTTTGTATGTTGTTATTAATATATTGTTTTGTTGTTTGGTTGCTGCTACCTTTTTGCGGTTAAATTTGCAGTTCCACAATAGTATTACTGTATTTTTATAATTATACTAGTAGTACTGGTATCAATTATTAGTATTTTTTATTAATGTTTTCGGCATTACATGTCATGCTCATGCCTATTTAATCCTTCTCAGTATATTGTATCTGCGTTCGGTTACATTTTTTTTTTATAATAGCTTATCGATTGACTTTAATTACCTTAATATTACACAATTAGCACTCACGTGTGTTTCTGTGAGTGTGCGATATTTGCCTATCAATAGGTAATATATTCTTAATAGTAATATCGTTAGTAAACTGCTATTGCGAAAATAACTATTGCTTATCTTTGATCCTGTTTTAGATCGACACTCCTGTCCGATTTTCACCTATTTCTACCATTGTGTTGTCGGTCGTCGCAGCTACCTGAAGAGAACTGGCATACGAGCGGTTGATTTTTATATACTTCCAAATTTTTTTATTGGCGATTTCCGTCGATAGCTTGAACTTCGGTCAACACATCATGGATATTTCATTCAATAAATGCCTGGCTTGTTCGGTCACGGAAATATATAGTACCCAAACCACTCATTTTTGCAATATGAAAGTTCTACAAGAAGACTCATAACTGACCTAATAGCTATTCTTGAAACCCGTCCCGGATTGAAGTCGTTTTTTTTTAATTTGGATCTACGATTCATGAACTTACTTCTTATCTTCGACAAATTCTCAGAGCTACGTCATTGAATTTGATGTCTTGCAACTGTTATAAGAGTAACCAGCAGCTTCAATTGTGGGACGAGTTTTATGCTTTGTTTCGGCCTGCTGGCTATGTCTATAAAGCTTCAACCAAAATCGTTCTGGTAGAAATCCTAATCGTGTCACAGCGGTGTCATCAGCACTACAATCTAATGAAGGCTGGCTTTTTTTTTTTGGAATTGTCATCGAGGCAGGTGGACCAGCTTTCCTGAAGGCAGACAACAGATTGCAGGAAATACTTACTAGCTCTGATGATTAAACAACCAATACATAAATAAGACACAACTACTTTGGAAATACATATTTCTTTTACATTAGTACAATGTTCGAATCAATAGCAGAGGTGAATTAAATTCAGTCGGACCTTAACATCATGCCTCATGGAAATGTTGACCAAGTCCTGGATACCATTGAGTTCTTGTACAAAGAAGAGAGTTAAGTTGTATCACTAGCAAATTTTCGATTGCTTCTCGCTTTTCTAAGTTAGCATACGTCAAAAGTAAAAAGACTCAACCTCAGATTTGATTTTTATCCATAGTGGACAACCAGTTGCAACAACTAACAAAATGAATTCTATCTAGTATTTAAGAATGACGTTTCGAGATCGACTTAGCAATAACCTGCTCAGCCCGTAGCAGGACGCTCATACAGGCTGACTAATATTGCTGAAATTGCCCCTGGGTGAAATAGCCCTTCTATCCTAATTAAAGCACCATCTCGTTTCAGTCTACATCAGCTGGCATTGTTCAATATACGGACCACTAAAATATCAATTTTCAGCTGCTTCATTGTCTAATAGTAGACGTTATGGGCGAAGCTGTTCTGCTGTGTTCCCTTCGATTGATTAAATTTTTTATACCATTGGTATTATTATCGCTTGCTTACACAACGTACGGTCGGTAGATACAATTGTTGGTGTTTTCCTGAGTACCTAAAATATCTTGGGTAACGGCTACCCCACTGGTGGGCGTGGCCGGTGAAGAGAGTGCAGGTGACGAAGCCTCTCGGAGTTCTTTGGGCTCCCGAGGCGAGCTGGCTGCGGCGTCATGAAGGTCCTCGGGATCAACCATCAACTCTCGCGATGAATCTTGTGACGAGCTGTCCTCGTCGACCTCCGGCGAACCGGGATAGTCGTTCTCCACGTCGCCATGACTCTCTTCAAGTCCACTACCGCCGCTTTTTGGCCGTCCGGTGCTTGTACCTCCCATGACAGCGACGACACCGCCGATCTTCCCTAACGCTGACGAGCTAAGACTGAAGTTTAATGGTAGAGGGCATGGTCCGCTGGGTTGTGCTAATGATCCTATTTGGCTGTTTAAAGAGCTCATCTGGTTGGCAATAGGACCGAGCTGGTTGGCAAGTGGCCCCAGCTGGACAGCTAGATGGCTCTCGGCTGCCGAAGGGGACAGTCCGCAAGCAGAAAGTGAATCTTGTTCCTTGGCCTTGGTCATCGTCCCCATCCCTGTTCCGGGCTGTTGTTCCGAAGCTCTCCCATTGCCTCCATCGTTGTTTCCGCCAGTTGAGACGACTGGACAGCTTGACCCTCGTGCACCGGCTACTTGTTGGGCTTTTGCCTCCTGCTGGGCTTTCTTGCTACGTTTCCATTTCATACGACGGTTCTGAAACCAGATCTTTACCTGGAACATAGAACGTGTATATGTTTAGTATAATACTTGTAAAGATATTCTTCTGCTTTAAAATTCTAGTTCATCTATTAGCATTCTAGTTGGTCGCTTTCCGCTGCGGCGAATCAGTCTAATCAAGCAATGTTGAGCAGTGGTAGCCTTAACTGGGGACGCTAATATTGCCGATTATTTAGCACTCTAAATTTGAGGGTGCTCGACTTACAGACGTGAGCTACACGCTAATAAATTAAACATCGTGCTATAATTAATTTTAGTTTGAATTTCTTGTTTCGGGACAATAGAGGCCAAGTAGCTTACTTCGTAGATTATAAACACATATAAATTAGGTTGAGCTTTATTTACATTCAGGGTTCTCCCGAGTATAAATGTAAAAAAAAAAAAACGACTTTGTACCTTTTTGTTAAAATTATGCAGTTTTAATACAGTTCAGGAGTCTTTCGAATTGACTATTTCGCTAACCGTTTTCAGGCACCTTTTGTGACGATTGCGTCGGAGATCGTAGAGGTATCTTTCAAAGCTATTACTTTAAATTTCTACTACATATTAGTGTTAAATATTATCAAATTCTTGAGTAGTTCTTAAGCTTTCATATATAGCTGGATTAATAGTTTATCTTCTTAGCGAAAGTGGTCGGATCGGTTATGGGCTTAGTATTCTGTAAAGTCGTGGAATAACGTTTGCGTGTTAGGCGTCAATTGAGCGAAAGGGCATAAAAAAATTGCAAACATCGTGTCATACAAAGTTCGCACACATGTGAAAATACACTATTTCTCTTGGGCTAATCGGAACGATTATAAATACATAATGTTTATCTAAGACTTGTTTCAGTCAACATCTTGAAAAATAACGTTCCGCGATGAATATACGCAACAATTTAGAGTCTGTAATTATGTATTGGATTAATTCGACGCAGACATATGAACGTTTTTGCGTTGAATGTTAATAGCACTGGCCTAAATGAAGATATATATATATATATATATATATATATATATATATATATATATATATATATATATATATATCTGAATCGCAGTGTTCCTCGATCCGGGGCTAAGCGCAACTTTTGAAAATGTCGGAAATTAAGTGAGGTATCAATCTCACTAAACGCCTGATTAATGAATATTTTAAACATTATAACGCAGCGTAAAAAAATAATACAAGGCTTACCTGTGTTTCGGTCAACATAAGGTTAGTCGCCACTTCAAATCTTTTTGGCCTAGAAAGGTATTTATTTAATCGGAACTGGTTTTCAAGTTCAAGCAATTGCTGGGAGGTGAAAGCTGTTCGTGGGCGGCGAGTTTTTCCCCCAAGCAAACCTCCGCCACCGTTTTGCTGGCCACCACCTGAAATGAATATTTACTATTATATACAATATGAATCTTAATTGTACGCTGTATCGATAATGATTATTCTTCTTAGATAATCATATGAGTGAAATGCGATCGAACAATTTTGATAATTGTTCTGTGGGAAATGATGAGGATATAACAAACAAATCGATAAGTAACTTCACAACCGGTCGCCAACGTATCGGAGCGCTTCATCGAATCAGTAGATAGTCTAGCAGAGACGATATTGCATTTCCCTATACGAAAAGGACTAAATTAGTGATGCTTAATGTCTAATAACTTGGAACCGGAGACCTTTAATCGGTTTTTACAAATTCTGCACTTTCGTAACCTTCGGTGGCGACACTTCATTGCGGCCCTAGCTAAAACGACAAAAAAATTTCAGCAAACTGTGACACTGGAAATTTTCAGTTGTAGCACTTTAATCAATGAGGTGCTTGGCGATATCACCATGATAGACCTCTGAGTTATCGCTGCTTGCGCGATCTAGAGAAGCTCGGTTGTTTTTACCGGTATTCTAATTTATTCGGTTCTTCCTAGTCCACAGGCATGAGGTAACAAAAAACCTCTTTGGTACTTTGCAACACAAATCCATTTACACACAGCACGCCAAAGAGTAATTGCAAAATGTATTCTGATCAATTGTAAGTTCTTATTAACTAATACAGAAGAGTATCAAGGGCTCGTAGTATATTAGTTAAAACTCTACCATACTGTCGTTTAGGTACGTTTGGACATTATTAATAAATTAAGCTGGCTTCTATCTGTGCAAAACTTAAGTAACTAACGCCCAACCATTTAATATTGTTTATATGCAGCCAAGCAATGGACGCAGTAACAGATTTCTGATTAATTTTTTAGGCTTTCGACGGTCCCAATTAAGTACGATACGTTGACAATCTGATAATCTCTACGGCAAATTGTTCGGGCGATTGGAGAGCACTCTATTTTCTATTCTGAGCATTAGCCTTCTTTACGTGATTCAGATAGAATTAGAGTTTTATTAGGTTTATCAGCATCTGGTTAGCTTCATAATAGAGTTTTTGCATCCGGATGTCTTAGAACATGATAGCGCTGAGAAAGGATTGCTATGGACTGTCGGTTAGCGCCAAGGACACGCTGCCCCCTCTACAATTATATTAGAGACAGCATCTTTTCCCCTAAATGACCAAAGTGGTCTGGGCATTGCTAGTGATGGTGGTCTATTGATTCGCAAGTTCCACAAGGAAACGTCCATTGGGGTGAACGGTTTGAAGGAGACTCTACAAAACGTTCTTGTCTTCCCCTGCCCCCGCCCCTTTAGAAAATTTTCATCAAGGTGTGTTCTTCATGACGATTATAATGTGCATATGCTTCATTCACTTAAGTTCACCCCAACGACGGCACCAGTCACTGTACTATCAACACAGAAGAATAGTCTGCTTGATCAGTTTGAAATGCCGCATGATATTGTAGCTTCTGGAATGTCTTTCTACAGAACGGAGGGATTTACAGTTGTCCCATAAGTCCGATGTTATAATGTTTCACATTAATAAAGAATGACCGCGTCAAATAAAACTGTGCGTCCTGTTCACACGATTCCAAATGCTAATGGCAGAATTCCGGTTTCGATTACCTTCACTGATAGAGCACGTATGCGTATGTTGATACCTTCAGAGTGTTTTACTATGACTTTCCAGTACCCCTTTGCGGTCTGCGAAGCTGGTTAGCATCGTTAGTCTTTCAAAACGTTGTCAAAAAATAGTTTTGCCTTTTCAAATATATCTTCTAACGAATTAATTGTGAGTGGCGTGGGTAGATACGCTTGTAAGCCCCGGCGATATTATCTCCATACTTCTGCTACATTTTCGCACTTCTAACAGCGATCTAAAAGGCATTTTTTTTTTATTTAGGAACCAATCTTGGTCCATTCGTTATTTCTAACTAGTTACATCCTGAAAAGAGCAAAACATCGGAAAACGTTGTGACCCGTTAAACCGTGTCCGCACTTTCTGGGACACCGTACGTTACAGGTAGACAATGTAAAAATAATCGATTTTGATGCGCCTAGAACTTCGTCGATCGTCGCCCAGGCATGACAAGACAGGTTACCTCAGGAATAGGCGGTCGGCCGAATGTACCCATTTGTTTCATCTCGGATTTGCCGACAAGTAGTAGACTCTTCAAATTCTTCTTTTTAACATAGAGCTGAGTTCGCAGTTTCTTTCCAGATATCTTCCCACAAGCGCATCGCCACTAAAACAAATCAAACTTTCATCAAATATTTATTTTTAAATTGGAACTCACTTTAGTTTTGTTGCGAATGCAAAACGCGTATCAACCTAAAGAGTGTTAAATCATCAAATGATGGTCAAAAATGTCTTGACGCTTCTTAAGCCGGAACTAAAGCAGACATTATTAATAAACAAAACATGTACCGCTTTGGTCGATGGTGTTTTTTCCGCTATTTTTCTCTTAACACCGGAATCGCATTACACGGGAACTTCTGCAGTTTCCAGTAAAAATTAGTTGCAGCAAAAATTGTGATAAAGAATTTTTACATCCCTGCATGACAACTAAGTTAATACCACTAATGCATTCTGCAGGGATAGAACCGGATACGGTTAGTGCTTTTCAATAGTATAGTATATGTAGATAAAAAGGTGAGGCCCATCATTAAGACAGGGTTTTGTGGGCTTTTTGTCGTATTAGGCACACGTTTATCCACCACCTTCGATTATAGGGAAAAACACAGTTCTTTCTAAAGCGAACCAACAAGCTCCTCGTTGCAGAAAACAGTTATCCAATTTTTTTCGCGCTAGGCGAAACTTTACAACTTTCCTTTTTGTCCTAAATGTATTGCCATTTTTCTTGCAGATTTTTAAAAACCTTGTAAAGATGTATCTAAGGCAGGCCGAAAAGTTCTCAAGAGGCTTTAGATTTGGAAGGCTCAAAAATTGGCCAAAGTAGCCCAGAAGACCACACTATTTTTGATACACATGAATTTCTGATACAGGGATTAACACGCTTGTGCCTATGAATTGTACACTGGAACGTCCAGATAAGCCTCAATAATTCGTTTTTTTTTAGACTTGTGCGTTTTTTTCGCACTTTTGGCCGTTTCTATCCCATGTATTTTTGGGACGTCTGGCCTGCAATCGACCTGAATTTCGATTTCGTTACACCTGTGTGAACGCAGAGCATTTGTACAACGCTTTAACGAGTTTATATCTACCGATACCCTCTTGATTATATATCTGGTGCTCTTGGGAAGCCACTCGCGGACCAAACCGTATTCTCAGAATAGCTCGTAAATGGTTTAATCTCAAATTGAAGTTTTAATTGCGAGGAATGGTGGTATTGCTGAACAAAGATAACCGTCAGGAATGACACTTCTAGCGCATGTGAGAAATTTCATTGCAATACCTGTTTTCGTTTCTAAGTACAATCTCATAGATAAAAGGTGGAAAGATTGTATATAGAACGTCCCAAAATCTCTATGCACTATTTAATACGTCATAACTTTCTAGGTGTTTGCTTCGAGTATAACTAACTAGTAGATCACGGTTAGGTTTTCAACAGAGACCTTTGTTTTAAAGTTCCATTGGAAGTATCAAAATGAAGCAGAAGCAAAAATGGCTAAATTGCAGTGAAATTCGCGCAGATCAAGCGGTTTACCATTAATCAGATAAAAGTTAAATTTTAGACGGAATCGAATTGTTTATAATGTTCATAGAATACCAAGAAAGCCGCCGAGCTCCGTTAACCAAAACAGAATGCGAATGAGACGTTGAAAATGGAAAAGCTGTCTGGTGTATGTTATCAGTGGAAGATTTTTTAGAAAGATTTTAATTGAAGATAGCAGTAGTAATTTACTAATAGCACTTGGAAAGATGTAAACAGAATGCAGAAGATCTTGAGAAGATAGTTTGGGCATATGAAGTTGTATTTAAATCGAGTGGCATAGTTAGTTTAAATGCAATTACTGGCAAACCCTTAATTCACATGTTACATGGGAACATCCTGTAAATCCACGAGGAATTGCCGGGTGAGGTGGTATTAAAAAAGAAATTAACTATACCATTTTTTTAATCGGTACAATAAAAAGTGTCAATTTCGTGAATCAATTATAAGAGCACGCTCTACAGTGGACTTCTAGTGGGGACGACAAATTTAAGTTTCAACTGAATGGAGCGTTTGCGCATTGTCGTCAAGGCATAAGAGCATATCTCGATAAAAATCGCCGTCCGAACATATAGATTAAACAAGAAGGTTCTATAGGAAACCTTGCTCATTCTTTAGACCTGAAGTCAATGGATTTCTCTTCGGGGACCAGAAAACGGACGACACTAGAAGGTTTAAACACCGTTACTAAGCAAAACGCATCACAGCCTGCGCTATTGATAATTTACTAAACAGAATTTGTTAATCATTTTGAGTATTTGCGCAAAGTTACATATTATCTATCTGTAAATAAAAGGGAAGCAAAGCCGGGCACACATTTTTTGTAAATGTATGTGTATATTCCCACAACTTAACAGCTCCTACAATAGAAGAAGCATTGAACTAGTTGATTAGAAAGAAAGTAGATCGTTACTTGAATAAGTGCCAGTCAAACTGTAACAAAATACAACCGAAGTATCGCGCACACGAGCAGTAGGTTTTGCGCGACTGCGCTATAATAGTAAAAATTCAACTTGAGATAGACGCTCAGACATTTAATAAACGTTAAAATAGTACCGCTGTTCTACTGAGTCTTCAAAGGAATAGAAAAAAAAAAGCACCTGGTGTCTAGATAATTACATTAAAATGAAACCCTACCTACAAGAGTAGCCAAAAAAATATACAAAATTTTCTAGCCGTTGCCAAAAAACAACCACTGTCCAAACAGCGAATCCACTAAAGAGCTAACATAAGCAAACAAGACAAGCCACTAAGAAGTGCTTTAGAATACAGAGATGTAAATGGCGATAATGAAACTCATTGAAACGGCCACTGAAAGATTTTCTATGGATCATCTAGAAATGCGAACTCACAACAATGAACTATAAAGCTAATCCTCGTTCGGAGTATAATTACTACCACAAAAATCATTATCGGTGCAAAAAAAAACCTACTTACTTATTACAATTAGAGCAAATGATGAATCCGTAAAAATACGTTGTTTTACGGTTCAACCATGTAAATTCTACGCAAGAAATTCGATAAAATGTATCTCTACTACAACTAACTAGTATTATTATGAAGGATTTGACGATTTCCAGTAAAAAAAAGTATATTCATAAAAACTGATGCTTTCGTCCTGAGCATTCACCTTAACAGGCACAGATGCTGTTACAGAAACCCGAAACGAATATTTGTAAATGGCAACGTAACAAGCCAAAAGAGAACAGCGTTCATAAGCTTAAAATTCACAAAAAAAGTAGCGTTTTAGTATAGACATTATCCAGGAAGCTGGTGGGATCATCAAACAGCATCATCTTGTCGACAAATACAATTACAAACCATTCCATCAATCAGTTCCAAAACACAGGAAGGTACATAGTTTAAGAGCAGAACTCCTAACACTTAATTACTACAATCTCTATTGGAGGCGAAACCCTTTCTGAAAGGTTGTTGATTAGCCAGCGGATAAATCATGGAGTTATTCTACTGTTACGCTCTGATCAATGAAAAGGGCCTGAGCAAAGCAACCCGAACCGGCTTAGAGAAAAAGGAAATCCAAGTAATAAATTCGAGAAATTTTTGTATATTAAATCACAAATACATACATATCATTGTGAACAATATGGTAAAAATAAAAATTTAGATTATCCGTATGTAAACAAGAACGTGGGATTTCAGTAAGAAACAGCTGTATTGTGCCGGCAATTGTCGAGCCGTCCGTGTTGCGTGATACGATACTCGGATCTCTTAAATGAGCCAGGTGTGCGGTTCGGCCGAATTATTCTATCGTACGAGTTTGCTGGCGAGAAACGTAGAAAATTGGAAAGCGGGCGAGCAGACGTCGACAGCTCAGTCAGTGAGTAGTGGTTCCGAGTACGATGGCTCAGTGTCATTGAAGCGAACGTAGACTTCAGCTACGATTAACTGAGGCTTGCTAATGTCCTATTGTCGTCTTTACTCCGATTGATGTGTGTCTATAATCTGCTACTTACCATTTATAGGCGTATACAAGCAAGCGCCCAGAACGGGACCTTGCTTACGATGGATCTAAATATATTCAATTGGCATCAATTAGGTTGGCTAATTCCACTTTATTTCATCGTGTTTCGGCAATGATCTCTGTTGGTTTAAAGAGGACCATCTAAGAAAAAGTCACACTTGGCTTTGTTTCCACCAGTGTCCAATTGGAGCGGACGTTCGCTTCGCAGTATCTCATACAATATTAACTGAGGATAAATCTCCACCGGTGACGGCTGAGTCTGCTTGAAACAGCGCGTTACAACAGAGTGAAAACTTTCGCCGAGCCGAAAACCTAAGCCTTCCCTGTATTGAGTTTTTATCCCACTAGTTCGCTCCTTTGTGTGGCAGATTCCTTTTTGTCTAATGCAACGCTCCGCTAACAACAGCACTCTTCTCCTGCTAGCACCAATTGAAATCCATGCTACTTGTCCACTCCTGACTGTCTTCCATCTAATTATGTCCGAACCATATCGTGTTCCATGGGCATATCGTATCGGGAAACGAAACAAATATCGTGTTGATTCGATACTTGTTCGATATATCAAACTTTCGCTTGACTCATCGAAAACGCTACCCTAATCATCCTACGAAGACAACGATTGCCGCGCATACGATAACGTCTCTTACCCGTCAAAGAAATCTGGCTAGCCCTGTTCAACAACGGACACTGAGACAGCGCGGCATTATGACTGCGAAGAGCTGTAGATAGGATCGACGTATGTAGCCTCGTGCAGGCTTCTCAATTAGAATAATTGTTCACCGTCCTTTACAATGACGTTCGGCCGTACGTCATTTTTATTTGGCGATCTTTTCGAACGAAGTAACTATAATAAAGCATGCGTTGGTGCTACGGATAGTTGAAAGATAGTTGTGTACAGATGTTTTCCGTTCAAACAATAAGTGCCATTTGATGATTGTTTGTTTCGAGTTAAGAGAGTGTGATTTGTCTAAAAAGGGTGCGCGCTCCTGACTGACCGTAGGGTAGTATGCTCCGAGGAACCCTTATGTCTTAATTGCAGTTTTAGAATTTCACTAATGGTCAGATGTGGCTGTACGATCACCGGACGTTAGTCAATGAATCGTTGTTTTCCGAATTTGCTAAAAGAAGTATTTATTTTTTAATGTATGTTTGCAACGACATACATCGTGACACGGATAGCAGTAAATTCAATTTGACGGGCTCGCATCTTGAGCTCAATTTACGATATACCTAAAGCATTGGACGAGGCCAAGCTATCATTTGACTCATTACGAAAGTGAGCACTTCATAGATAGGCCTTAAAGTATTTCTATTTGTGATACCTTCCAAAGAGCCTGACATAACGGTTATACTTTATAGCCCCGGGGGTAATCATTTTCATAGCAAATCGTCTTAATTGTAGAACGACCTGTTCTAACAATGGTTATTTGTCCAACATGCGTCGACCTGTGACATATCCAGCTTAAAGTGTCCATAGCCAATCGAACTGGGTTATTTTCGTAACTTTCTTTCAGCCCACAGCGACCGGCCTGCACGCGGGTTTGGCTGAGCCCTGATTACTGTTTTCAGTGTTAAACTTCACACGTCATTACGATGGACTTGAGTAGGATCGGCCTTGTCGAACTGCTATATTCTTTCAATGGCGCAGACGTGCAATCAAATATAAATAAATTGTTATTATAAATAAGTCGTTGTACAGGGTTAGCTTCATCGTGACGGGTGCTAGCCACCTAGATAAAAATTATACACACACGTATTCGTATGTACATATACAATACTACTTTTTACGTATATGACTCAATTCCTTGCGTAATAAGCGCAGATGAGTTACACTTTAATGAAGATCGCCACTTTAGATGAAGACGTTTGTATGCGCTAACATCGCATATCAATGAATTGGTCTTCAAAAAGTCTGTTAAAGCGGCAGCAAAAAGGAGCACACCTTAGCTACGCAGCGAGTTAGTCTGAGGCTGAAAATTGTTACTGCTTCTCCCTTTATATGCGGAGCTTGCTTTAGCAAAACCAAAGCAAATTTCCTTTCATTTTTCGCCAATAAACAATCTTCCCTCAGTTAATTAGTAAAGGTCTCATTTGGTTCAGGACTATGGCACCCTTTCCCGTGCATGCTGCTGATGCCCTCGTCGTGATCTCAATTAGTTAGCTTAATTCGACTTGTAAAATTGCGCTGGCGCTGTACCTGCCTCACTTCATTCTCATAACTCACATTGTCCTGGCGTTCCGCACATGTCGAGGTATTAGTCAACTTCAATTGGATCCATTACTGACAACGATGTGCACTTTACACGCTGCTTCCCGTGGCTTATGCTTCTCGAAGCCTTCCAGCTGAAAATAGCCCGTTTTCTTTATCCATGATGAGCACCGCTATGAGCGTCCGTGTCTGCCCAACTGGCCGCGTGCTTGGCCAGTAAAGGCGACAACCAGCCCTAGACTCAGCCGGCAGACCAATGGCAGATGGTGTCAGGTCCTGCGCTCGTTCCCATTTGTTCGCAGTAGTGATCCGATGTGTTGTAGTGATAGGGCTATACGAGACGCGGCCAGAGGACTGAGGGTGGTCGACCCGGGGTTATGTTATCTATGAAACTATGTAAGGAAGGGGCGACTGATTGCTCTCTTGGTTCCCCGCGCCGGCGAGTCTGGGGCGCTTGAAGAGTTCTAAGTGGTTGGTTCGGCGAATGCTAAGGAGAAGTGCTAGTCTATGCCGCTCTAATACATACATAAAGCTTATTGCCGAATAGGACATGTTGAGATGTCTGTATTTGCCAATCGCGTCCGCTTGTGTCTGCTGGTGCGGTGTATGAGTAAGTGTGATTAAATTAAACTCGCCCAGTTGCAGATGCTGTTATTTGCAGCTTCTTATATCCACCTCACTCACTCCTTCGCTCGCTCGCTTGCTCTCTTTCTCGGACTTTCCTCATATTCCTCTCACACTCTGAAGTGATCGGTTTTTCCTGATCGCGGTCTGAATACATCGCACCACCACCTCAACAGACTATCCCTTTAGTCTCTATTTCATAGAATAGCCCGATTTGTCACCCCCGCAGGCGACAGTTCTGCCAATTCACGAATCGAAGTAGGAACCATCACCACCGGTACCCCTAGGAAGGCCACGACCCCCCGAACCAGACTCTTGCTAATTGCACATATATATCGGCTGCTTCTCCCCTCCTCCTTTAACTGAAAGCTAACAATGCAAAAAGCTCTGGATAATATTCTGTAATCTATTATTGTTATTACTGTATTTAGACCCATCATTGTGTAATGAACGTTCGCTACTTCAGCCGAATTCGCGAGTCACCGAAAAGTTTGAAACACGTGCAGATGGTAACGACTCTTAGTGTTACAATTATAATATAAATTAATTATACACAAGCAACTTTAGCTTGTGGCCACCAGAACTAGCTTAAAAAGCTCCACAACACCTCTAGAAGCCAATACAGGGTCGCTTATCGGCAATCGGGATAGTGAAAGGATCAATGTATCTTTTTGTTGCCATTTTTAGCCGATAGTTAAATGAAAATACACTCCAAAAATAGTCATGGCATGTTCACTGCCAAACGATGTGCGCTAAATATATATGTACTTCTGATCGTCAAGTACATTTTTACTCCGTATAGCTTAATTTCCCTCAGAATTCCGTGTGGTCATACTCTCTTAAACTTAAACAATTCGAGCGATTCGACAAGTGTTTAGCTTCAGGTTGCGGCACGTACTTCATCCGCTATGATGATCTACACAAATTGTGCCGAAATGATGCGGTACGGTAACTTCGCGTCTACGGTAGGCAATTCTTTGAGATGGATAGAGCGCAGTCGATCAACGTATTTAGTAAGTAGTTATGTTGGTAATACATACAATTAGCACGACTGGCTGTTGTTGGTCCACCTGTTGTATTCGGGAGTGCCAATCTTGAATACGTTCAATGGGGACACTTACGCACAAGATGGCATGCAATTTTGCCTATACGGGTGAAACATATATATATATATATATATAACAGCGAAACATAGTAATCCTAAACTAACTAAATGCTAGTAACTAACTAAATGCTCACGTTAAAATTGAATAAGTAACGTAAACGTCCGACTGTACAACAAATCACCTTAATCGATGTTACGGAAGCTATGTTTTAAAAGTGAAGATGTTACTGTATCATATTAGGGTGTCGACTTCGATAGCTAAGAGTGTACGAATGATTTACTTATTCCAGTTCACCTATCGTCTCGGCGGCATATTTGAAACGGCATTCGCAGCGATGCGAAACAAAATTAACCATGCTTTCTCTAAAGCGCCGTCATCATTGTTTCGATTTTACCTTACGCGCGCTCACGTCGTCGTCGTCCTCATTTGCTGCTGTCGTTGGCTTCGTGCAGAGACCGTCGTCAGCGCTTACTGGACCCTCTGGTTCAGTATGCCCCGCAGTCGGTCTTTTGCACATTCCGAGGCCTTCGTGGATGTGCCTCTCTTTCCCACTGTCTCCACTTCTCTGTGTCCCTTGATGATGGCGGCAATGGCCATAGCGGTCATACTGACAGTCCATCATTAACGACGACTGCTTTCTCCCGCTTTCTTTACAGCACTGTTGTGCTGATCGTGCTGGCCAGTCCATTGCCAGTCTGTTTGGGATGGATGACTGTACCAAGCAGAGCTTACCGGCAACCTCGTAAAGGGCCTAGGTTGCCCTCGGTGGGTGCCGCGCTGAGGAGGAAATCGGGAAGGAGGGGAAAGGGGATCTTGATAAAAATGGGGCTTCGAAAAGGGAGCAACTGGAGAAACCATTATGCTTGCTGGTAAGCGAGCCGCGCGTTTCCATAGAAACCATCCACCGCCCTCCCAGCAAAGTGAGAAGCAAAAGCTCTCTCTTCGTTCTTCTTCTGAGTCCCAGCGATTTGCCGCGAGTTCCTTTCCCTTTCCCACGAAAAGGGAGGGGAGGTGCATACACTGACACACATTTCGATATACACAGCCACATACATATACACCCATAGCTAGAGATCGGCAGGCAAACGCACAGGCAGGGAAAACTTCCCATGCCACTGCCGTAAGTGCTTCCCTGCCCTAAACTCACCCATTTACCGTCCGGCTTGTGTATCTTTTTGAGCTCCGCGGAGCGTTCTGAGGAAGGGAAATTGTTGAACAACATAGAAAACTCGCGAAAAAGAATGAGATTGAATCCCGGGAACCTTTCCGAAGAAACAGGAAGGAGTGGCAAAAAAAGCTGAGAGAAAAACCACTAAAAAAATACAACGGACGATAGTCTCGAGGAAGCGGTAATTGGTGCAATGAATGATAAGTAAATTTCTCTGATGATGAAGATGTTTGGACTATAGAGGAGAGAGACCAGTTAACATGATGGTCAAGCTGCACGAGGAGCAGCGCTGGGCTATGAGGGATCAAAAGCCTATCGAATGTCTATTAAAGTTGCCACAGAGGATAAGGGAAGCAAATAGGGGTGATGGAATCAGGCAACGAAAAGAAGATATATTGTAAAAAGACGTAACAATGGCTTTTGACTTTGTGTTTAGTGACAGAAGTTTTCATATAGTAGAAAAAAGCTAATCGATAGCTACGATCTGGGACCGTGATTGTCCTTAAACGAAATCGTTTAATATTGAGTACTTAAAATGAATTCGCTCGCTTTACCTAGCCTCACGACAGAGCATCTAGAATGCAAAAAAACTATATGAATCGAGAATTCAATCAAGGCCTATATCAGAAAAGCTGTGTTTTTGATCCATCAGTTTTAGTCGTAAAAATATGAACCATAATACCCACTGGATTTTTATACGGCGTTTTCCTATCTCTATAGTAAATAATAGCTTATCCTCTTCTCAAACATAGTTGTCAAGGTAACTATCCCTACTCAAACAAATTATGCTATAGTATCTGTAGGTCACTAGGGGGGACTAAAAACCGCGATCCCGGTCGCCTTCAGTGAGAGACTTGGCCACCTAAGCCTCAATTATTTTTTCCAAGCGATAAATCCTCACGTTAGTAAATAAATAGGAAGTATATCGAAATCTCATATAAGAAACAAGATACTGAACAGCTCAAGATCTCTTGAAATAGATGCCTCTAGTGTAGCAACTTATATATGTCTATATAAGAAGTGTCAAGGGAAAGCGGTACCTGGCACTGCATTGTGTGGCTACGGTACACACTTTGTAGAACTTTACTTTCTAGAAATATGTTCGTTCGTTCGTTCCACCCCATTTCTTATACTACCTTTTTTTTTTTAGCTAATTTTCGTCTGCTACTTACTAGTTCGTCTGAAACATGCGACCCAAAATCCAACAGTATTGAGGATATGGGACCAGCAAATTATGCTAGTTTATTAATTGAATTTCAAATTTTAGTTTTAGCCCAACTACTGTCCTGAAGAGAGATAGAGACGGACCGGCCATGAAAGAGATTGGACAGACACTCTAATTGGAGCTAGGCAAGAGATGGCCGAAGACTTCTCGTGTAAAAGAACTGTGGCTAGGAGAGATGGTTCCCCCGGCTAGGAAATTGGAGCCTCTCCAGTTGGAAATAGCTGAGGATGTAAGCAAAACGCTTAAATAGGGAAAGTGGGATGTGGGGTCATGGGGCGTGCACCAGTTCCTGGCCTCGGGCAATCTCAGTAGTTGATTTGATCTCTTTATCCACTTAGTTTAATGCGCCACTACATACATACATACATACATATACACATCGAAAAAGACGCATAGACATACGACCGGCTAGACTTGCTTGGCTTGAGAGGTCGCTGGTGCCTATTCAAACCGCCAAACCAATGCTCCCTTTTCACCCTCCAATTGCCTCGCCGTCGATTCCCATCCTTTTTTACTCGTCAGCCCCGTAATCAACAACAAACAGCGTGCGTCGGACGCGAGATCCTTACAAACTACATGGACATGTTAATACGCCCAGGAAGCGGAACTTCAGTCAAAGACGGCCGAAAGTGGTTCGATACAGAGAATACAGAATATTAAGCGTATATTCGCGTAAAAGATTGGTCGAGTGAGTCGTATGAGGAGAGGAAACGGTTTGCCATTGATTCATCTATTTGCGAGTTCATATGTGACAAATTACAGTTTTACCTTTAACAGGAGTACTTATGGTATTCCCTTTCAGCTCATTTAGCTAAAACTTCCATATTTATTGTATCAGATTAGATAACGTCACACAACGTTATCTCTCACTGCCCAATTCTCGAGTAACAGGCGTTATGGCTGTCATAAGCTATTGGTACAGAAATGAGGTGCCACTAAGTGCTGCTACTCCTTCTTCGATAGGTAGCTAGAGAGTTGTTCTAAACGAACCAAATAACTTTCTGACATATTTATTGGTGTTCTGTTTAACTTAGATTAGTGCCTGTCACGCTGTGCAGCTAACTCTGGATGTTTGTTGTTACAACGATGTGAAAGACGACAGTTACTGTCGATGGCATAATGTTCATCGTATCGTAAATTTGGTAGTAAACTATAGGCGTGTACATCCGAATGCTGGCAACTCGTCAATCTCACAGGTAGATGCCAACAAAATTCGGGCCCAGGTAGGCTGTGAAGTATCAAAGTAATATCTGTTGAATACTTAGTTAACTTCCCTATTTACGCGCTCAATCAAACTATTCAAGTAGAGCTCTTTCCCCGATCGAGCTGAAGTGTGTACATACATTTAGTTATAGGGTGACATGTGAAAGGCATCAGATTGCTGATCGTTAAGTGAGATATAGCGATAGCACACTCAAGTGCTGCGCAGACCTACGGCCCAACTACCTTTTCTGCACGTACATCCTGTTTACAGTAGCAGCTAGAACGAACGTACAGTCTGAAATACACCCGGCACATTTTCCCCAACGCGAACACTTTATCCAAAGATTTGGTGGTATTGCAGGCGTAAGTCTTTTTGAGATAACAAACAGAAAGCGTTTTTTTTTTTGCTTTCGAACGCCAGATAAACAGTGAACCATATATGCATTTTGTGACTTACGCATATACAAGAAAAACAAGTACGAAACATATCTGATTCATTTCAAATGCTGATTGTACAGTCAAACCTACTGATTCGGTGACCATTACGTCAGTATGCCACAAGTACACATTTTCAAATACACATTGGACCTCGTGTTCCATGCAGCGAAGCCTTGAGCTCCACTTATTTACATGTAACAAATCGGTCGCGGAATGGAGTTGATACGTGAACCATAGTTTGAAATGTTCGTTTAGTTTAAATAGCGATCTTCATTCGCAACAGCGAAACGTGTTTCAGGATTTTCATTTAAGTATAGTAACTGAGTCATACCATTGCCGTCCCAGACCTCTTGCCGACGTTAGTAGAACCTTGTGCCCCCTTAGCCACACATAGTGAAGGATACCTCTTTGGTAAATTACCATCTCTTTTGCGCCGCCCTTCTTCTGGACAAAAACGACGTTTGTTTCTTCCCGCTTGATCCCGCTTTCTCCTATGAAAGCACATCTATTTGGTGTTTGATTTATCTGCGCGTTTTTCCTTTGTTTCCATCGCGACTAGTGCAGGTGGTCGGGCAATCTGAGTCTGAACTGTTGTTGTTGTTGTTGGTGCGTCACCCGGCTTGCAATTGGGTGGTAAGAACTTGCTTATTTTCTTTGCTTTTCGGCGGTTTGGCTTCTATTCGACGTCCCAGATACTTCATTCCGTCATCGTGAGTTCCACACTTCTCGCATTCTTCTATTCCCTTTGGGATATTTTGTTGCTCTTGTTCACGTTGGCGATAGTGCATCGCTGCCGCCTTCGGGGCCTCCATCGCCGGCCGCTGCCGTTGAAAAATTGAGCAGAGCCTTTCTACTAGCGGTTGTTGTTCCCGTGTTTTTGTTTCGTCTGCCGTAGGGCGACGTGCCGACCAAAAGAAGATCCGTTGCGATGGGATTCTTGTTTTGGCAAGGGACCTTCTGCCACGAACGAAAACAACATATTGTTCGCAAACAACGAACGAAAGAGCGGCCGAGACGAGTTGCAACATGGGAACAGCGGAAATAAACGGGGCAAAAAGCTCCCTATATGTAGAGCGGGGCAACGGGGACGTGGAAAAGCAGGGTCGAAGCATCCAGCAGAGGAACAGAAAGCGAAGAAAGTACAATCCCCATAAAGTGGATTGGTCCGTAGCGATTGCTGAGTAGTCCGGAAGAACAAGTTACTGTTGTTGATCACGGGCCGAAATGATGTTGGCGGTCGTTGATCAGGAGAACAGTTTAAATGAAAAATTGACTTTCCCTGAATCGACCTTGGTATACTTTTTGTGTAGTAATTGAAGTAAATGGTAATCTAGCGGCTATGGCAGTCCGGAACAACTCAGAAAAAGGAACGATCAGGCCAATGTATCGCCCATGTCATTGAACAGGACAATGGCTTAGCGCAGCTTTTTTGTGAAACCGCATAACTCCTCTTCTCGCTATTTTGCAGGATGTTTATTCCTCATTGGCATGTAATCTTGGATGCACAGTTGTTCTCGTGGCTCTCGTAAGCGGTCCACATTTTTGAACAGCTAATTTTAGTATTCATCAATGTTGTGTGGTAGGAGTCAATTCATGTAGTAATCGAATTAAAAATACTTCACTATAAAGAGGCAAAAACTTAACCATTTAAGACACTGCACAAAACAGGTCTATGGAAATACAAATATGCTATTTATGTAGACCAGCACATGTATATACTAGAATGGAAACATAAAATGCTTCGTATACTGAACAATCAACGCTGCCTTTACCGGATAGCCCTATAATAAGAAGAACAGGTGGCCGGTCGTCTGGTGTACATGTTCTAAGAAGATTCTGTTGAAGCCATCCTAATTGAACCAGTAAGTTACTGTGACCGAAATTCTATGATGTGAGCACTGATGGCATTTTCAGGTACTAAATCCAATTGTTTTTTCTTAATATTTTCTTAATGAACTTAATAATTTCATAGCTTAACTGAAATGCTGTGAACCTTTACAATTCCGCCTGATGCAAATGTAATAGTTGCTCCTATTTAACTAGAGGAAAGAGGCAGCTCTTCGATTTCACTATAATTGCAATATTTTGTTTGCGTCTTGAACCCTTATCCGTGAAACCAGAGTGAGTCAGAGCTATCTGTCGACCTGTTTGGCTCTGGCATCAATCGTAGAGCTGTGGGCATCGCGACCTACATCGCTCAGAGCGAACGACATTACCGAAATTGGACAAGAAGCTTTTTAAGGAGTTTCTCTGCCGTCACGTTGGCAGCGAGCCAACACACATTTGCAAATTGGAAGCGTAAAATCCCAAATAGCATCTTTCAGAGTCACCCCGAACCGTAAGCCCAGAAGAAGCGAAGCAGGCACACCCTGAACGTGGTAGGAAATTGCGCAAGGCGCACATGCCTGTTGCTGCTGCTGCTGTAGTTGGTATTAGTAAGGCAGGCATTGAACTCCTGCGTAACGGCGATACCGGACGTAAAACTCGAAATATAGAAAGAAGTATTGAACTCCAAACACTTATCCGTCAGAAGCATATGTGATGCAAGTCTTGCACCTAGGCACAGTTAACTCCGACGGGATCTATTTTTGGCTAAGAAATTGCTTGCACAACGTGTAACCTTACAAGGAGAACCTTAAGCAATTGCTGGACGCTATTGCATTTGTATGTTTGTCTATTACGAAACATCGTTTTATAGTACTAAGTTTATTCTCAATTTCTTTGTATTTTAGCAAATTCTGGACGGGTGGCTGAACGATTGTGAGTAAGTTACGCGGACCTTGTATCCCAACAAAAATCTTTAGAACCTTGTATCTATCCATATAGACTCGAAAAAACTGAATAACATTAGTACATTGGTGCCCGTTGCCATAAACCGCTCCAAAAGTGAGGTGAACCGGTCAGCCATACACGCAGATCGACAGATGGAGCTGAATGTACCGGAGCTGAATGAGCTTCGATCTCGTTGCTCCCCAACGCAACCAAAGACCCCAGGAGGACGGTGCGGCTTTGGGGGCGGTTCGAGCTGATCGTACTCTAGCCCCACTGCAGCTGCTATCTCAGTCTTTGAGTCTGTTGCCAGTAGTGATGCTAGTGGTGGATAATGTTTACTTAGAGATCGCGTACGAGAGTGGACGCGCTAACGGGAAGGGAGGAGGGCCGACCGACAATAGAAGGGAAAGGGAAAAGAGGAGTCCCCATGAGGTGTTGGTAGTTTGGTATGTTGGAGCAATGACTCGCGCCCCGACGATGCGCAAGAGCAAAACAGAAGTGTGTCACCGGGCTGGGGGCAGGAAGCCGTCAGAGTGGCAGAAAGAACTGCTAAGGGAGTGGCGCCGTGAGGAACTCTTGGAGAACGAGAAAGGCCAAAAGAGAGCAAAGTAAGAGAAAGAGATGAACAGGGAAATAAGCAGAGAGTGGAAAAGTGAAAGAATGTGCGGACCAAGGAGCGGGGGCCGCGGGGGTACCAATGAGCGACCCCCGTAGTTCCTTCGCCGTCGCTCGCTCGCCAGCGCGACGCAGACCAAGCCAGAGACTGGAGCGATGTCGGCGTCGTTAAACCGAGAGCATCGTCGCCATTGCTCGAAAGTATTATCTGCCCATCCTGTGGGTATTTATCGACCACCACTGAAGCGGAAGCGGAGGAGCGAACTATGTGGCGTACGCAGAATGCGCACAGCCAAGTCAGAGGGGAAGGGCTGGCCTGCTATATATCAGGAGTTGGTATATACCAGTGTGGTACCTGGTTACCTGCTTCCATGTCCAAGCTCCTCTAGCGATGCTTCGTTGTTATTCTTCTTCAGCAGGGTTTCTCACTCAGCTTTGTTCGCTTCGCTAATAACGAAGCCAAACTGTCTATGCACCGAAAACGAAAGAGGAGGCTGGCGAAGGCATGAGGCAAGCCGCGGATGAGATGATTGGGTAAACGGGATAGAAGTGGGGAAAGGCAAGGGAATAGTTAGGGTGCTCGTATATAGTTCTGGGTCGTGACCGAGGTGCTGGCAGCGGTGCCTGCGCTTAGTGGATGGATATCCACCGACTCTAATGATCGCTGATGCATCGGCCCTTTCGCCCCTTTCTCTGCCTTTTTCTCTTTCGGAGGCCAGCTTTCCTCCGTCTAAACCTCTCTCTTGTCGGCTGAGCGACACCCCCGGGGGTTGTTTTCTCCACTCCTGCAATTACTAGCGCTGCATTTCTCACTTCTTTCTCTTGTCGTCCTTCTTTTGCCAATTTATGATGACGGCTTTCGCTGCCGTTCGCGTAGCACTGCCATTGTCGGGCATGGTGATATTGAGCAGCGCTGAAGCTCTGGTGGCTGTTTGTGCTGCCTTGATGATGATAAGCCCAATTACCGAAGCCACTAAGCGGGATACCGAAACGCATGGGCTAACGGGTCAAGCTTTATGCCACAGAAGAGAAGGCCGCTCTGGGGCAAAGCTGGCACCGCGAAAGGGCAGGCAAACGTGGCTGGACCAGCTAAAACCAAGCTGGCCATCCAAGCCGTTTCCGCCAGCCGGAATAAGCAGCAAAGGAAAAAAATACCTGCGACGCGATCGCCACGGCCAACAACATATCCACCCAGCTTCGTATTTTGCTTGTGGCAGTAACGAGGCTTGATGATTTACTAAGCTATAGTGTTGCATGATAATAATGTTGCCGTGACACGCGACATATAGAGCTGACATCCACAAGTAGATACTTGATAAACCGGTCACGCAAGTTTTACATAGCTATTGTGTAACTATTTTTAAAGAAATATGGGGGGGGGGGGGGTATATGTTTTTTAAGTTGGTCGGTAAGACTTGTGATGAACGAATATGTTATTACTAATTGCGCAGCATTATCCTGCACAGACACTTTGTCTCGGGTAAATAGCACAATCATACGCCACAATATTATTCGATACTTTTTCATGATCTACTTGAAAATATTCGCTTTCAGTATGCATGCTGAGCTCGTTACGCGGTTTTTCCTAGTTATATTTGCCCTCGCGATGATCAAGCACTTTATCACTGTATATCCTGATACGACAATCGACTAAAGAAATGCCCAGTCACCAGATAGCCCGTAAAGGTTCTTCTATTGCTTCAGAAAATAAAAAAAGATAGTCCTATTTTTAGGCATCGTTTTGAGATATATTTGCTGCAAACAAGTAGTAAACACGAACAGAGCCGAGAATATCAGAAGAGGCAGCCGGAGAGAAAAGAAACCCCTTTGTACCATGATAAACTCTGTCGAATATCTCACAAAAGGAATCGGTTAAAATGTTACGCAGCAGCAGCGCCCGTACTATAGTAGACTCAAATCCACCTCCTTTAAACAGCAGTGACGCGAAAGCTCTACACGTACAAGCAGAAAAGGACCAACAAAAGAACAGGGGGCGGGTCCAAGTCCTACAATCCCCGGCTATATTAGCTTTGCCTGCACTTGCCTTTCGTGTGCCTTCGTGTAGTACCAAAAAGGCGGGTCAGTATGCCCCTAGTCAGCCAAGAGAAGAAGTATCTGCCAGGAATCACTGGGCTAATCTAGTATCTCTTGTTAGCACTAACGGATCACGATTTCTTAATTGAGTCCAAATATCTCGTAAAGGTAGACTTCATAAGAAGGCATTATATCATTTAGGTTTACCGAAATAGCCTGACGGTCGCGTAAATGGTACCGTTGAGCCTGATCAGGTTCGGAACCATACCTTGTCAAAGATAATCGATCCTTCTAGGGGCGGGGGGTGTGGATTGTGAATCGTCAGCTAACTAAAAAGCTTAACGAAAAACATATTTTTTTGTACAGTATAAGTCAAAGGTGCCCTAATTACGCGCGTATTTGAATAATACTAAAATAACTAACGCTTTTACATTACACGGCCTTATATAAAGATAGGTTAGTTTTTGTCCCTCACAGTGCTTAGGTGTAAAAAGTTCATGTGCCTCAATCATAACTTCAGGCTCACTATGAGGGCCCAATGTTGAAGAAGAGGCGTATCCATGCGCTACTTTTCTATGTAGGCTTAAACACCGACCGGTATATGCGTACGTAGATGTGCACTACACCAGCATTTGGCAATTGCAGCCGTCGTTCTGGTGAAGATGTTTGAAATTATACACGGCACAACGAAGGTTTTATTCATATTTACATATCAGCCCCGAGTTATCCAATATCTACTTTGTATAGTTCCCTTAAGTAATTCTTGTTTGCAAGTATGCTTTCATTTAGTTCTACCTGTTATCCCAGCTCCTTTCGGTCTTAAACAGCCATCACGCTAACCAAATCATTCACAATACGGAGCTGGCCTTTACGCTCTACTGGATCGGTTGAGGTATATGCCGGCTTAAGATTCAGCCACTTCAGATCGTAACGTTTGCACTTCACGGAGGCACCAGCTTATATTGCAGCAGATAGAGGCACAACGCTTAGTTCGTCCCTTCGCATACATACATCAGCGGTGCGACCATCACGATGATTGCCGTTGCCTCACTTTATTGTTTGGTCTTTCGTCGAACCTCGCGACGGCCGTCTCTGGTCTGTGCTCCTATCTTCAGCACCGCTTATTCTTACTTACTCAAACTGATCTCCGGATGGCTCTGCGATCACGATGGCACAGTCACTTCCTGCCTGCCCTAAAATCCATTGTCTACTAGGGGAGACGCTTGAACTCGCCCTGTGGTCTCGTTGCTTCCAGCCAACTGTCGTCTCAAACAGCATTACTCTCAGCCTGTCCTTTAAAGACCGGGAAAGAAGCGGGACATGGAGCTGTTCGATTCCTCTTACCCCAACCTTCCGTCTTCTTTCGGCCTTCGCCTTTTCCCAACTGTACCTGGTTACCCCCGAACAACCTGAAGGGCTCGCTGTAATGCCTCCAACAGAGTCTTCTCTGTGATACCATGTTCCCTATTGTCATTCGTGTCACCACCTCTCGATCTAGTCCAAGCGCCGACAGCGGCACCACTACATGCGTTTTCCTACGCGTTCCACTACGAACCAGAGCGGGCGAACGAGCGTTTGCTACGAGCGTTTTCGCGCGATCCCTCAGCCAATTAACTTAACAGATGGTCTTCCATCTCCTATTCGCGAACCTCTGCCCGTAAAGCGAGATATAGATAGTGGGATCTGTCCCCTTCGTCGCTAAGAGCCTCGATGGCGCAGCCATGGTACCCTCCCGTTCATTCTAATACACCATATATATTCCTTCCTAAAAGCTCTATTCAACTCAACAGGGAACGATGACGATCGTCGTGGGGGGGTCGCGAACAAACGACTGAGATCGCTGGGGGAAAACAGTGGGGTGGTGGCGGCGGCGGCACAACCTGCCGAGCTAAGTGACTTCTAAATAAACTCATTCATTCATTCATTTATTTATTGGCGCTCGCTGTGCGTCGTCGGTTGCACGCTTGCTTGCACATTCACTAAACGTTCGCCAAACGCCCGATGCCTGGGCAGGTCCACGACGAGTGACCTCCATAAGAGCTCGCAATAATCAACGGAGAAGGGGAATTGAGAATCCTACAGGAGCTAATAGAGGAAGGGGACGAAGGGGAGAGACCGCCTCGCTATCGCTGCTGCTATTCCCAATCCAATAAATAGATTGAACATGCTAGAAGCGCATAAGCGACAAATTAGCACCATGCTTCTCCTTCTAATACGCTGCAGACGCTTGGCGGAACAGACACCGACGCGACGAGCAGCGTAGCGATCTGCCTGTTCAGATCAGTAGCAAACTGAACCAGGTCGTCGTCATCGTCCTCGATGGCGGCGGCTGGCTAGCAACAGAGCATATGGCCATTAAATTGACGAAATCACCTCGATGCAAGACCACAACTTTCCCCTCCGATTTTCATAGGTAGATCACAGGAAGAGATGTTCTTTATGTCTGGCTAGAGCGTCGCTCATAGCAATTGAATTGTTCGTACGTGAGATCTAATTAGAGAACTGAGAAACATATTAGTGGCAAGTAGAGATCCAGATTCGATTGATTCGTGTGATTTTTGAATATGGCTACTTAATTTACAATGCTAGAAATAGACAGGTGGCTGATACAAGCCATCCTAACGTAGCCTAAACTAACCGACGGGCGAGATAGTGTTTGTACGTTAGAAGTGTCATTGCACCGTAATTTCTAATTTTCGCACTACTAATGGTATGGCGCGCTATAATATTGCTAATAAGATAAAACTGCAGTCCTATTAAATATCTGAGAGGTTTATAGCAAGTGTTTGTATCTCAATCTGCCCGAGTGTCAATAAGGTTTTCTCAATATGGTATGCTGCAATTTATGATAAGATCGATAGTATCCGTTAGATAAAGCGTGCTTGAACTTTTTTTGAAACGATTTCCTCTGCCGAAATAAGGCAAACTTCATCGCTAGCTTTTGCTGCAAAAGCCCATAGGAAATTGCCGCTGCCAGCCTGTTTTGTCAATCCAATCACACCTGTTATTTATACGCTGCTCACAGTTACATAGGGCTGCTGCTAATCTGCTACCAGGATTCTATGGCAGGCACTATATTCCCAAAATAGGCATCTCTTCCCACGATTTTGCTCTGCTATACGTGTGTATATATGCGCGGCAAATTGGAAAACTTATCGCTCGCGTTGCAGCCCTTATGTGGTAGGTGTTCCACAGACTTTTGTATACGTTGTACATAGGGGGGAGAGGGAGGTATTAAGTTGAGGGGTTAAGAGAGAACGAGCAAAAGTTCTATAACAGGCATCAGTCGGCCATATGGGTAGCATGTGGGCTTTCGTGAAAACCAGGGCCATATGCCGCTAGTTGGGTGTTCCACCACTCGTCAACGTCATCACTGTCTCGTCTCACTCAATAAATCTTTATGACAACATACTATATGTTAGATTCATTTAATGACTTAGATTACAACTTTTACATAAAAATACCACGACGACCTTTGACGATCCATAAACATGATATATATTGCTTTTTTAATATACCTGCACTACTTCACTGGCACTTAAGTCAAAGGGATGTCCGAGTGGGTTACTTAGAAGCGGACACTTATTCTTATAGTTAGCGTTCACCAGGTGTAACTAGCGTATGTCTAGAATTGGCATTGATCATTCATTTCGAAGTATATATTACGTATGAAAAACGTCGTACTACGCTTGGGTGTGACCGTGAGCGTTGTTTCGCCTTGTGCTTGTTCATGGGTCACTCGATAGACTGCACTGTACACGCATATCCGCAATCGTGTACCTACGTATATGTCGCAATCACGATATATGTATGCTCCTTTATCGTACAAACACAAACTGAGCTATCTCCAAAAACGCTTGATTTAGATAAGAAATGAACGCTCAAGTTGTGCTAACCTCTATTGTAGCATAGATTCATCTTCTTTTAAGTTTGGCACTTTATAACAACTAGCGGCCAGGTGCTAAACACCAGTTCTCAACAGAGAGACACAAAGCAAATCCAAAATAGATTATGTTGAACGAAACACAATTACAAAGTGAAGGTATTCACAGATTCATTTTTAACGTTGAGTCGGAACAGAACATCTGATACCAGGTAACGATGAGGGTGACAATGGCGCCGAAACGAAGCGTACAAATTAAAGTTACGGCTATTGGGATCTGGACTAGCTGGCCTATGGTATAATGTCAATTATGACTGGCAGTTTAACAGAGAGAAAGAACTAGAGGCCAACTAGAGCTGCTTGCGGTGGGGACGAGGTGAGGGAAGCGCTGAAGTAGCTACAAGCGAATCTCAGGGCGGAAAAGAGCGAGAAAAAGGTAGAGAAGAAAGCGAAACGCTATCCACCGATGGCCGAGAAAAGGACGAGGGAGCCTTAGGTGTGAAGCGGATTATCGTAATTGGATTGCGCCATTGCCACCACTGCAAGCCGACAAGCAATTCTCCTTCATAGGAACACTGCTTTGGTGCAGAAAAGTACCATGGTGGTGGTTGGTAGGATGAACAGGCAACACAAGCCAGTCGCATATGTGTGCACCTCCTCTTGGCACACTCACCCGATGACAGGTGCGAATTTGCAAGTCTAACTGTGCACGGTGCCAATTTGCCAGTACGTGGGCAATGTGCGATGTGTAATAGGCAAACAACGATGGCGGCTCTCGGCCTTAGCTCTATCCACTCTTTGGCCTGGAACGCTCAGCGAAATTAGCTTTAAGCCCTAGTAGGTAGATTGAATTAGACAGTTTAACGCATAAAACAATTTCAAACAATATAAGATATTATTATGAAGTGAGCCTTGGTGTTTAACGAATAACTCCATTTAATAGAGCAACTTTTTTTTTTGCCTACTTAGATGCTGCAAGCGGATAAACGTCGCCTTGATTTAATAAGAGATCTGATAATCCGGAAGGTTCGAATAAAGTGCTGATTTCTAAAAAGTTAAATTCAAGCCTCTCAAACAGAGCATCAGCATCCCTGATATGACAAATATAGTTAGCTACAAGACCTCAGAATCGGATATGTGAGGCGCGATCTCATTTATGCTATCTTCGTCCCATCGAAGAGAAAACCTAACCAGAAGATGTCACCAACAACGAATTTAAGTGAAATAATGCTGACACAGTAGCCGCAAATGAGCCTACATGAGCCCAAAAATCCAGAGGGATGTATAGTTTGGAACCATGTTTCTGCGTTGGCAGGGCTTCTTGAAAAAAAAGAACGTCTTAGGCTAGGCCAACACTCTATTTGCTGATGTCACCGATGTTGATTCTCTCACTGCTGCAACATATTGATAAAGCAGACGCAACCACTGATCAGAAACATGCTCGTCTACGCTCGCCTTAGTTAAAGCTATAGAAATATATTACTAGACTACAATTGTGCACTTTGTTAGCTTTTTGATACTTCGGAGCCTCAGAGTGTGCGAATCAGCACTTCGGTGAACACAATGTACGCCCAGTCAGGGAGAACTTTTGTAATCCGTAGTGGCAGCACCCGGTGACAATTAAGGTAGAAATCGTTTAGCTTGCACTTCAGTGAAGTGACATGTGTACGCACGAATCATGCCCTTAAAATATGAATTAGCGCATTGTCCTGCACATAATTCCTGTAGTTATTTTTCCTTCAAAAAGCACTAAAATTTTAAATGAATCATGTAACTGCAGCTATAGACTATCTATCAAATGACCTGATATATACATA